>NW_028261381.1:18571954-18831954 GCF_051295495.1 Thamnophis sirtalis
GTTATAGTTCCCTCTCCCCGCCCGTCTGCACATCATTAAGATGAAGAGCGAGAGGAGGAATTCTGGGAGTTGAAGTCCACAAGTCTTAAAGCTGTCAAGTTTGAACACCCCTGGGTTTTTTTTCTAAAGGTTTAGAGGTGCAAGGGTCTTGCAACTTGACAGCTTTAAGACTTGCACACTTCAATGCCAGAGTTTCTGAGCCAACATTTTGATTGCTAAGGATGAACGTTGTTAAGTGAGTTTCACCACATTTTAAAAGTTGGCCATGCCCACCCAGTCACATGCCTGGCAACCCACTCCCACCTGGTCACATGGCCAGCAAGCCACTCCCACCTGGTAACATGGCCAGCAAGCCACTCCCACAAAGCAGGCAAAACCTACAGAAGAGGTTCTAAAAAATTTTGAAAGCCACCATTGGTGTGTATATATATATTATTAGGCCAAGCTGGATGCTGTACAACTGCTGGGCCATTCCAAGCCTAATGTTTAGCTGTATGTCTTATTTGAGTTATTAGTTTGGCACAAAGATTTGGTTTCCTTTGGAAAGAATACAACACAAATATAAAGCTTGTTTACTCTTTTTATATATCTATTTAGGGACGCAGTGACTCAGTGGCTAAAATGCTGAGCTTATCAATCAAAAAGGTTGGCAATTCGACAGTTTGAATCCCTAGCGCTGTGTAATGGAGTGAGCTCCCGTTACTTGTCCCAGCTTCTGCCAACCTAGCAGTTTGAAAGCACGCAAAAAAAAATGCAAGTAGAAAAATAGGGACTACCTATTTTGGTGGGAAGGTAACAGCGTTCTACGTGCCTTTGGCACTTAATCATGCTGGCCAAATGACCATGGAGATGTCTTAGGACAGTGCTGGCTCTTCAGCTTTGAAACGGAGATTAGCACTGCCCCCTCTTAGAGTCAGGAATGACTAGAACACATGTGCAAGGTGAACCCTTACCTTTACCTTTATATATCTATTTATGAAAAATGTAATCAGAGTTGATGGCCCATATCACGTCCCTATAGGCTGGCTGTACAAGGCAGCTAAGCTGACTCCATAATTTTAAGGATATCCCCATGTAATTTTATTGGCAGTGTTAAAAGTGGTTTTACACTGGTTTCCTTTGGGATTTACTTATTTCTTGCCCAGCCTGGTCCTAGTATTTCCTAGTGGTCTGGCATTCTAGCGCTAATCAGATCCAATTTGCTTAGCTGTTTTTTTTAGATCAGCTAAGCTTAAAACCTTAATTGTCAAACCACAGTGGCTGGTTTGCTAAAACAGCCTAAAGTAAAATCCAGCAAACCATATGTAGCTTGACGCGATTACCTTCCTGCTGACTTTAAGCTGATCAATAGACAAATGCAAAACAGTCCCTTATTCCCTGAGCTATGTCAGTCCTGAAGTAACAGAACTCTTCTCTGTCTCTCCCCAAAAAAGGGGAGAACCCCCCAGAGGTGGGTTCCTACCAGTTCGCACCTATTCGGTAGAACCGGTTTGTCAAATCTACCGAACCGGTTAGAAGAGGTTCTACCAGTGGACCCGGAAAGCAGGCCACACCTACAGAAGAGGTTCCAAAAATTTTTGAAACCCACCACTGGTCCTTGGATATGATTATTCTACCCTATCATGCTCATATTTATAAAACTCAGTGCCTCTGTGAAAGGTAAGGATGACTACTGCGTTTGTGGTGCAATCAGAACATTGCGTGTGTTGAAGTTGTTTTAACGCAAACCAAAGATGCCTTTTAAAAAACAAGTTTACATCATATTCTTATGCATGCCAGTGCTGTGTGTGAGGTAGTTTAAGGTGGTTCTGACAAGTGTCGTCGGCATCTTCATATCCGGTCACATGGGCGGCAAGCCGCTCCCATCCGGTCACATGGGCAGCAAGCCACTCCCACAAAGGAGGCCACACCCACAGAGTAGGTTCGAACAATTTTTGAAACCCACCACTGGAACCCCCCCCCCCTTCCATAATTTATTAGTTCTTTCTTAAGATTTTGTATACACCCAGCTGGCTATTTTGCAAAATAAAATGTGAGATGTTGATAAAAGTGGGAAAGCACTTAACTGTCAAATCATCCTTCTCCCTGCCTATATAAGTCTTATTAAAAAGATATAATGATAGCATGACACCATAATTTTGCAGCCAAGTGCTCCCCGCCCCTCAAGATCTGCAAACATGGTTGCCATTTGCAAAATAGAGCCGAAAAAGTAACACAATGTCTTGCTTGAGCTGGAAGGGAGGATGCATGCTGTTTCTTTAACTGGGGAAAATCAAGCCAGGCAATTTGTTCCAGGGATTGTGAAACTAATTAGAAACTCCCTCGAATGATTATGATCAGGTTCACTACTAAGGCTTCCTTGAAATCTAGAATTTATGTAGCAGGAAGCAAGAGGAAGCCAAATTTCCTGCAAAGCAGAAAATGGCTTGTCCCTGAGTTCTAAGAACTCCTGCACTGCAAACTTCAAAACACAAGTTTTGTCTGCCAGCAGCAAGTAGAAAATCAACTTTGATGTCCGCCAACAATTGATTGAGGAAGAAATGGTCCACCCCTACTAGCGTGACAAAGATGCTGCACATCCAGGAGCCCTAAAGCAGATGAATCTGGTACCAGTTTTTACTAAGACCACGTGTGGCACATTTCCTAATTATGAAAAGTTTGTTTTCCATTAGGTAAAGGTAAAGGCTCCCCTCGCACATATGTGCTAGTCATTCCTGACTCTAGGGGCCAGCGTTCATCTCCATTTCAAGGCCGGAAAGCCAGCGCTGTCTGAAGATGTCTCTGTGGTCATGTGGCTGGCATGACTAAACGCCGAAGGCGCACGGAGCACTATAGCCTTTTATTCTCTCTGTTCATTTGTTCTTTGGCTTCTCAAGGCTGTCAACCCCCATTTCAATCTGCTGAACTCTGCCTTTTGAAAAAGGAATGGATATTGGATCCAAAGGGATCTGGCCAACAGTTAGGCATCTATGAGCTTTGCTTGCTGGCAAGAAAGGCACAGCATCTTCCAATGTTTATGTAATTTAAATCAATTGCTGCTAAAAATATGCCAAAAGCACCTAACAATAATGGAAAAAATGCATTTTTCCCACAGGTTTTCTCTCTCTTTCTCTCTGTACCTAATGCATCTCAAAACATACCTCGTAACATATAAAAAGGTACAATTATGCCCCTGCGCTTTAAGGTTGCGGCAAGTTTCACTGAGTTAGAATAGCAGGTGTCTTCCCTGCCCCCTCCCCAACCAGCCTTTCCAAGCCCAAACGGCCTTGCAAAGTAGGAGGGATGGGAGCTGTAGTCCAACATCATTTGGTAGGAACCAAGTTGCAAGAGAGAGAGAGAGGCTAACTGCACTGCAATCCATCTTCACTGCAATTCTGGTGCTAGGTGGACAGGAACAATCTTCACAGGCTTTTTTTAAAAGTCATGATAGGCTTCCAGGAATTGGGTATGTTAAAGGATTATTCCCCATACATCTTAAATGATGTGCAGAAGAAACTGCACATGGTGAGCCACTGCAGGACTCTTTTTTTGCCTAAGATGACTCACATTAATCTTATCAGCCTGCTGTTCTGTCTCTTTCCTCATAGGGGATGCTTGGCTCCTTCACCCCCACCCCCGGTATAATGAAAATGTAGGAAAAAAGGGGATTGTTTCATTGAAGCAGAGAATATCAAGGGATGAAAAGTGATGGTGCTTTGCATTATCTACTCCTCTGGTTGAGATATATAGCAATGCTCCTTACTCAAGCATTCCCTTTAGATAAGCTCCTATCTCCTGCTTCATTAACGGCCAGCAGACAGATCAAGTTCAGCAAGCCAGAAGGGTAGAGAGGATAGGGAAGAAGCAAATAATCCACCCTTTACTCTAAGTTCATGATCAGGGTCTGGTTTGTCAGTCTTGTCAGAGATATGGTTAAGACCAGCCATTAATTCTCCTCCTTCTGAGGCAACAGCCATGCTTTTGGAGAACCTTATTCGGAGAGTATTCGGAGACTTCAACTCATCCAGAACGCAGCCGCGCGAGCGATTGTGGGTGCACCTCGGTACACCCACGTTACACCTATTCTCCGCGAGCTGCACTGGTTACCGATCAGTCTCCGGATACGCTTCAAGGTGCTAGTCGTCACTTATAAAGCCCTTCATGGTATTGGACCTGGGTACTTGAGAGACTGCCTGCTGCCAATTACCTCCCACAGACCCATTAGATCTCACAGAGTTGGCCTCCTCCGGGTTCCATCTACCAGCCAATGCCATCTGGTTATTACCCGGGGGAGGGCCTTCTCTGTGGCAGCTCTGGCCCTTTGGAATGAACTCCCCGCAGGGATTCGGACCCTCACCTCTCTCCAGGCCTTCCGAAAAGCCATCAAAAACTGGCTTTGCCGGCAGGCCTGGGGGTGATGAGTTCCCTCCCCTCTCGACATGTATGGTTGTGCGGCTGTTGCTTATTTTTATTATTTGTATTTCGTTTTTTATGTTCCCCTTTTTCCCCTTTTGAATTGTTTGCCGCCCTGAGTCCTCCCGGAGAAGGGCGGCATATAAATAATAAAATTCCATTCCAATTCCATTCCATTCAGAACCTGCCCTAGAGGCTGAGGGCTCCTGGATGATCTTTTCACAGGCCTTTTAGAGGAGATTCTACGGTGTTTCTGCTGCTCACCTGCGTAATTTTAATAAGGGGATTGGATAGTCTTTTATTTTTGATGGCTGGTCTATGCCGATGACATGTTTGCTGAGCCTAGTGCATGGTGATTTGGGGACAATGGCATGTAGTTTTGGGTAAAATATTTGACCTAGCTTTTTGACCAATAAGCAAATAGTGGAGCACATAACACCAGACATGTCCCTGGAAGTAAAAATCACAAAAACTGCATTTCATTTATTTTTCCAGTGGAGTTCATTAGAGAAAGCAATTATGTTGGGAAGAATTAGAGATAAAAGGAAACCAGGGCACCAGAGCAGTGGTGGGTTCCTAACCAGCTTACTACCGGTTTGCATTTTGTGCGGGCACAAAAATTTTGCACACGTGAGCCTGCTGCATGTTAATACACATGCACAGTTTACTGAAAACTGTTCAGCGCATGCACTGAAACATGCCGGCGATGGGAGAAGAGACTAGCAACAGGAGAAGAGACCCTGGAACCGGTTTGGAGGCATGGCAGGCCTGGGTTGCTGCCAGTTCCAGCGATCCAGGTTGGAAAACCTGGTTCAGCCGAACCAGTCTGAACTGGTAGGAACCCACCTCTGTACCAAAGTATACAATAGCTGAACACCATGAAAGCTTACACCAAGCGGAGCATAGAATATCACTCTCATCATCATCATTATCAAGGTGCTACTTGCCACCTATAAAGCCCTTCATGGTAGTGGATCTGGGTACTTGAGAGACCGCCTACTGCCGATCACCTCCACACGACCCATTAGATCTCATCGTTTAGGCCTCCTCCGAGTTCCATCCGCTGGCCAATGCCGACTGGCCACCACGCGGAGGAGAGCCTTCTCGGTGGTAGCCCCGACCCAATGGAACGATCTCCCCATGGAGCTTCGTACCCTCACCACCCTCCAGACCTTCCACACAGCCCTTAGAATCTGGCTATCCCATCAGGCCTGGGGCTAAAGATTGTAACCCGCCCGAATGGTATGAATGTTGCGTTTTAATCATGTACTGTCTTATATGTAAAAGTCTGTCCCCCCCTTCCTTTTGATTGTGAGCCGCCCTGAGTCCCCCCAGGGAAAAGGGCGGCATATAAATAAACAATCCAAATCCAAATTATCATCATCTCATCATTGCAACCAAAATTCATGTTCCCTAATGCCCCTGGGTTAGTGCTTTCCTGGAAAATTATGCGAAACTGGCAACCAGGACCAATCCTATCTCAGTCAAATAAATCCACTGATAGGGGATTAAGCTCTGGAGATAAGTGTTTGCACAAAGTGTAACTAATTCATGGCTTTGCTCATCCAGGATTTGCATAACAGCCTGAAATATGAACTCAGCACACTTCTGGATTCATACAAGCAAGCCAACCATATTTTAATTAGAGCAAGTCTAATTTGTATGTGAGTACCAATTAGGCTGGGTGTTGAAAAATAATCAAATGTTGTCTTTCAGTCTGATAAATTCAGTATCTGCTCCATCATTTTATACAATACTTCCCAAAATGGTACAGCCAAGACAAATCTATACTCTATTTCTTGAGGTAGTGGTGGGAAAATGCTTCAAAGTATTCCATAAGTTTTGTATGATCCTATTTTTTTTTAAAAAAAAATCAAGCTCTGGAGAGTTTATATCACATTGATTTCTGCTATTATTCATTAGATTGATTGCAGCATTAAACTGACAGCGGTTATTCAGAAAAAAGTATTTGTCTACGTTGATCTCATTTTTTCTAGACTAGGAATTTGACATAATTATTTGTCCACTTTTATCAACAGTAATAGATACAGAGGTGGTGGATACCTCAGTCAAATCAGACCGTATAGACGTAACCTTTTATTTTAATTAATTTTTAAATGAGGGTGCTGCTCTATAAATCTGAGTTTTCCCAGGGCAACTTCAAACAACTGTGAAATATCTATTTTATAAGATGAGCATTGCTTATTTTTTGGCCATAACTGAAGATTCAGGGGAAGCAATGGATTTATCAACAGCTCATTCTGTAAGGTAACTGCTATAGCTAAACTTCCTTCTTTTTACAACAGGTATTGATCGTCTTTATTCAAATGTGCTTTTTCAAAAGGCAACTGGATTTTCTGGTTTTTCTTTGAAGATATTTTGCTTCTCATTCAAGAAGCTTCTTCATCTTTACTCATTTTCCTTTATCAATATACTTTTGCTAGCTCCCTGCGTAAGCTTCTGCTTAATACCTCTGGCGGATTGTTTTGCATGCTGCCTCAGTTACAGAATATACAGAAGAACTATGGTGGCACAGAGGTTAGAAGGCTGAATCTGCCAACTGCCAAAAGTTCGATCTTGATCAGCTCAAGGTGGGACTCAGCTTTCCCTCTTTTCGGGGCCAGTAAAACGTGGACCCAGATTGCTGGGGGCAGTATGCTGACACTGTAAAACCACTTAGAGAGGGTTGTAAGGCATTGTGTAGCGGTATATAAGTCTAAGTGTTAATGATAGTCTAGCAGTACATCAGTGGTGGGTTTCAAAAATTGTTCGAACCTACTCTGTGGGTGTGGCCTCCTTTGTGGGAGTGGCTTGCCGCCCATGTGACCGAATGGGAGTGGCTTGACGCCCATGTGACCGGATATGAAGATGCTGACGACACTTATCAGAACCACGTTAAATTACCTCACACCCAGCACTGGCATGCATAAGAATAGGATGTAAACTTGTTTTTTAAAAGGCATCTTTGGTTTGCGTTAAAACAACTTCAACACACGCAATGTTCTAATTGCACCACAAACGCAGTAGTCATCCTTACTTTTCACAGAGGCACTGAGTTTTATAAATATGAGCATGATAGTGTAGAATAATCATATCCAAGGACCAGTGGTGGGTTTCAAAAAAAAATTGGAACCTCTTCTGTAGGTGTGGCCTGCTTTCCGGGTCCACTGGTGGAACTTCTTCTAACCGGTTCGGTAGATTTGACGAACTGGTTCTATCGAATAGGTGCGAACTGGTAGGAACCCACCCCTGCAGTACATGTAAAGTAGGGTGGGGGAAAGATCGTTCCAAGCCAAAATAAAAGAGTCAATTCAGATGATCCTTTCAGAATGATTTGAATGTAATGCATTCTGATGGAACATATTGAAAAAGATTGCGTAGTTTTCTGCACCAAAAGAAACTTTAAACAAGTCAGAATGAGAGGTGACCACGAAAAATTCAAAGACTGAGTAAAGAAAGTGAACACTGAGATTCAGAACATAATATCTGACCCAGGAGTATGACCTTTCCAGAACAACATCTGAGTAACAGAAAGAAACACAAGAACCTTAAGTTTCGCTCTGAATTTCACAGAAAGAGTTTCAGTGAGCTGCATTTTTAAACAGTTTCTCTTCCTGTTCTTTAACAACTATTTGGCTTATTTGCTAATGGTAACTTTCCCATACGTTTCTTCCCTCATGCTTGGAAAGTGGGACAATTTTAGAGCTGAAGAAGAATAAAATCCATTTAAGATTGAAGATTAGTTCAGGATGGCGGTGTGGGAAAAAGTAAGCCCAGTTCTTCTGGGAGAGGAGAATAAGAATAATATGGCATTCAATTACCCCTTTTAAAAAAAGACTACAGAGAATACAGTCGACTTATGACCACAACGGAGGTCAAAATTTCTGCTGTTAAGTGAATGAGTTTTAAATTGGTTTTGCCCCATTTTATGACCTTCAGTTGTTAAGTGAATCTTTGCAGCTGTTAGTAGCATGGTTGTTAAGTGAATCTGGCTTCCCCATTGACATTGCTTGTCAGAAAGTCGCAAAAGACGATCACATGACCTTGGGACACTGCATCCGTCATAAATATGAGTCAGTTGTCAAGCCTGTCAAGCCTGTCAGCTGTGACCAAGGGGGCCTTTGCCCAGGTTCACCTGGTGCACCAATTGCGGCCCTATTTGGACCGGGAGGCACTTCAGACAGTCACTCATGCTCTCGTCATCTCAAGACTGGATTACTGTAATGTGCTCTACTTGGGGCTGCCCCTGAAAAGTGTTCGGAGACTGCAATTAGTCCAGAATGCAGCCGCGGGAGCGATTCTGGGTGTGCCAAGGTACACCCATATCACACCTATCGTCCGCGAGCTGCACTGGCTGCCCATTGGTCTCCGAGCACGATTCAAGGTTATGATCTTGGTCTGAGGGGGAGTTATGATCTTGGTCTGAGGGGGAGTTATGATCTTGGTCTGAGGGGAAATGAGATCATTCCCCTGTCGTGGTCAGACCACTACCTACTGAGGCTAGACTTCCGGAGGCCAAACCCCCACCGTAGGGAGGAGGAACCGACCAGGTGGTTCTGCCCCAGGCGACTGATGGACCCTGTTAGGTTCCAGACGGAGCTTGGGGTCATTCCAGATGCTCTCGCCCACAGTTCGGCGGAGACTATTGCTGCGGCCTGGCACTCGGCGGCATCAGAGTCTCTTGACCGAATTGCGCCACTACGGCCCCTCCGGGTCAGCGGCTCGCGGAGACCCCCTTGGTTTACCGAGGAGCTCCGCGAGATAAAGCGCCAGAGGAGACGCCTAGAGCACCGGTGGAGATCCGACAGGTCCGTATCGAACCGAGCACTGTTGACAGCTTGCACCAAGGAGTATATTTGGGCATTGAGAACCGCCAAAAGATCACACATTGCCTCCTTGGTAGCGTCCGCCGAGTCTCGCCCAGCCGCCCTGTTCAGGATAACCCGCTCCCTCCTAAATAGGAGGGAGACGGGGAACCCCCTGCAGGGTAAGGCTGAGGAATATAGTCAGTTCTTGGCGGACAAAATTGCTCGGTTTCGATCGGAACTGGACTCCACCCCTGCAGATCCAGCCGGGACACAGGGGAATAACTTGGTAGACCATCTCTGGGTTGAGTTTCAGGATGTTGCCTCTGGGGATGTGGACAAGGCTATGCGAGCTGTGAGTTCCTCCACCTGCATACTGGACCCGTGTCCCTCTTGGCTGACTGCCAACAGCAGAGAGGTGACACGAGGCTGGATCCAGGCGGTTGTTACCGCCTCTCTTCGGGAGGGACACCTCCCCACCGCGCTTAAGGCGGCGGTGGTGAGGCCCCTCCTGAAGAAACCGTCCTTGGATCCAGCAGTTTTTAACAACTATCGTCCAGTCTCCAACCTCCCCTTTCTGGGGAAGGTTGTTGAGAAGGTGGTGGCCTTACAGCTTCAGCGTACCTTGGAGGAAGCTAACTACCTTGACCCCTTCCAGTCTGGCTTCAGGCCCGGTTGCAGCACTGAAACCGCTTTGGTCGCATTGACCGATGATCTCTGGAGAGCCAGAGATGGAGGCTATGCGTCCATCCTGGTTCTCCTCGACCTCTCAGCGGCTTTCGATACCATCGACCATGGTATCCTTCTGCGACGACTGCGGGAGGTGGGGGTGGGCGGCACTGTTTTACAGTGGTTCTCCTCCTACCTCTCGGACAGGTCGCAGTCGGTGTTGGTGGGGAGGGAGAGATCGTCCCCGAGGCCCCTAACCTATGGGGTGCCGCAGGGCTCGGTTCTGTCCCCCCTGCTATTTAACATATACATGAAACCGCTGGGCGAGATCATTCGGAGGCACGGGATTAAGTACCATCAATATGCGGACGATACGCAGTTGTATCTGTCCGCCCCGTGCCAACTCAATGAAGCGGTGGACGTGATGAACCGGGGCCTTGAGGCTGTTAAAGACTGGATGAGAGCTAACAAACTGGTACTCAACCCGGAAAAGACCGAATGGCTGTTGTGTTTTCCTCCCAAAAATTTGGCTAACGTTCCATCAATCAGGCTGGGGGGGCAAAATTTATCCCCCTCAGATAGGGTCCGCAACTTGGGAGTCCTCCTGGATCCACAGCTGAGTTTTGACCACCACTTGTCGGCTGTGACCAGGGGGGCATTTGCCCAGGTTCGCCTGGTGCGCCAGTTGCGGCCCTACCTGAACCGGGAGGCTCTCACAACAGTCACTCGAGCCCTTGTGATCTCTAGGCTGGAATACTGCAATGTGCTCTACATGGGGCTGCCCTTGAAGAGCATCCGGCGACTTCAGCTAGTCCAGAACGCGGCCGCGCGAGTGATCATGGGCGCACCACGGTTCGCCCATATAACACCAATCCTCCGTGAGCTGCGCTGGCTACCTGTTGATCGTCGGGTGCACTTCAAGGTCTTACTTACCACCTATAAAGCGCTCCATGGTAGTGGATCTGACTATTTGAGAGACCGCCTCCTGCCAATTACCTCCCTGCGTCCCATCAGATCGCACAGAGTAGGCCTCCTCCGAATTCCATCCGCCAGCCAGTGCCGACTGGCGACTACGCGGAGGAGAGCCTTCTCAGTTGCAGCTCCGACATTATGGAACAACCTCCCCGTGGAGATCCGTACCCTCACCACAGTCCAGGCCTTCCGCACAGCCCTCAAGAACTGGCTATCCCGTCAGGCCTGGGGATAGGATTACTCTAACCCCGCCCGAATGTTGAGTGAATGTTGTGTTTTTACGATTAATTTTCTTTTAACCACGATTCTTTTCTTTTTAAGTCTTGTCTCGCACTCCCTTCCCTTATTGTTGTAAGCCGCCCTGAGTCCCCTCAGGGAAAAGGGCGGCATATAAATTTCCAATAAAATCTCTTAAAAAAAAAAAAAAAAAGGTTCTGGTCGTCACCTTTAAAGCCCTACATGGCCTAGGACCCGGGTATCTGCGAGACCGTCTTCTGCCACATACCTCGCTCAGACCAGTAAGAGCGCACAGGATGGGCCTTCTCCGGGTGCCGTCAGCGGGACAATGCCGACTGGCGGCGCCTAGGAAAAGGGCCTTCTCTGTTGCCACTCTGGCCCTGTGGAATGAGCTGCCCCCTGAGATCCGGGCCCTACCCACTCTCATGGCCTTTTGCAAAGCCATTAAAACCTGGCTTTTCCGGTAGGCTTGGGGCTGTTGACTCCTTGATTGAGGTCCAGCCCCCTCCTGATTGGGTGTTTGTTGTGTTTCCCTTTTTAACCTTGTTGTGTCCAATTGTTTTTAATAATTCTTTTTAATCTTTTTTTCATTTCTGTAAGCCGCCCGGAGTCCTCCGAGATTGGGCGGCATAGAAATTTAATAAATGAAATGAATGAATGAATGAATGAAAGCCTCTCAATTCTGATCACATGACCATGGAGATACTGCAACCACTGTAGGTGTGGAAACACAAGAACCTTAAGTTTCGCTCTGAATTTCACGTAGGTGTGGAAAAATGGTCATAGGTTTTATTTTTTTATTTTTTTCGGGGCTGTTGTAACTTTGAACGGTCACTAAAATGAACTGCTGTAAGTCTAGGATCACCTGTATTCTAGCAAAGTCTTTGTCATGATTGTAGGCACTCTGTCTTTTCAAAAGATTATACATCCTTCAGCCACCTTTGTCCACTCTTTCCAAACTGCTTAAAAAGTTTTCTTTTAGAGCCAAAGTGTAGTACTGCAGGCTACTTCAGCTGACTGCTAGCTGCAGTTCGGCAATTCAAATCCCACCAGGCTCAAGGTTGACTCAGCCTTCCATCCTTCCAAGGTTGGTAAAAATGAGGACCAGTGGTGGGATTCAGCCAGTCCGCACCTATTCGGGAGAACCGGCTGTTAACTTTCTAAGCAGTTCGGAGAACCAGTTGTTGGAAGAAATCTCCTTTTGCTTTTCTCCACTTTACAAGGTTAATCCTGTAAGGAAGGCAGGAAGGAGACATTCTGGTGTTGTTTCTAGACTCATCTTTATTGCCCTGCTTACAGAAACTGCCTCTCTGTTTACCCTTATTGCATTGTAACAGCTAAGGCGAAGCGCCCATCATTGTGAGTGATGTTGAGTTGACCACGCCCACTGTTACATTACCACGGAGCCACGCCTACCCAGCTGGCCATTACGGCAGAGAACCGGTTGTTAAATTATTTGAATCCCATCACTGATGAGGACCCAGATTGTTGGGGGCAATAGGCTGACGCTGTAAACCGCTTAGAGAGGGCTGTAAAGCACTGTAAAGTGGTATATAAATCTAAGTGCTATTGCTAAATGCTATTTAAAGTCAGTGACAGGAATGTAGAACTTGAAAAACTGCCCTGCCAAACTTGGCGGCAAAATGAGAATCCATATTTCTTTCGTCTAAGGAAGCACCAAGACTAAAACATCATTTTTCTTGGTACACCGTATGTCACTTCCCTCTGCTTTTCATCTCTTGGATTGACAATATGTCATGCCGTTTTCTTCATACTGTATTGTGGGGCATCAATCACAAATGGAGGCTGAAACATTTCATGATCTGGAGCACAAATCCTTTAGGACTTTGCTATCTAGTTAGATACTAAATGATAGATGCCATAATGGTGGCGTATCATTGCAAGGAACTGCATAAGTCCAAATACTTTAGGATACCCGCTGCATGGTTTTTTGGGATGGCCTTTGGTTACTAAGCCATCTGATTTCTTTTGCATGATGATAGTTTACCAAATACCCAATTTGAATTTGGGAAAAGAGCCTCCTTTTTGTATCTGCTAAGTCAGCTGCATCTAATTTTGTAAAGAAATATAGAAACATTTTGGACCATTTATAATCCATCTCTACAATACAGTAGCAGGATCTTTATTGGCAGATTTCTGCAGATCAGCCTGCTGATAGAGACTAATAGTATCATATATAGAATGTATTTAAATAAGGATATAACTTAAGATATTGATATAGAGATAGAATTTTTTGTAAATAAGATTCTTACGAAAGATATGGATATCGATATGGAAAAGCTGTTGTAAGTGTAAATTTGTGTTTTGTTTTTTAAGTGTTAGAAAATTCAATAAATACTTTTTTTTTAAAAAAGAAACTAATAGTTTTGTTGTTATTCATCTGACAGTTCAACATGTACCTAATGGTGATCACTTGAATTTCTGCTGTTAGAAAAGAGGAGAAATGTTTGCGTGTTTTAATGCCTCTGGTGGCAACTTCTTGACCAGTTCTGTGAACATATATTGTCCTGTTTCACCCAGTAAAATATGTTGATCTGATATGGATCCAAACACTTCTTGATGTATTCCGTGGGATGAATGGGGCAGCTATGGTACTTGAAAAGTAGTTGAGAAGATTACGTAATAATGAATTTAGTACCTTACATTTTGCTCCAAATAGCATCTACCACCACGTCAGCTTTGGAGAACTACAGGGTTAAAGGAAAGAAAAATTAAATTATGCTGCCACTCTTTTCAGCAATTTGGAATTTCTCCCTATGGTAAATGCATTAGGACATTGTCCACAATAGTTTTCAATATGCCAAATTGATGACTATCCGGAGGCTTTCCTGGGATGTTAGTTGACACGCCGGCTAGGAACTCTGCCAGGAGGATTTTCCAGATGTTCATTGCCTTAATTTAGCTTTTTCATCTTGTAGTTATACCCATCTGCCTACTTTATATTATTTTTCTTCTTCATAGTGACATTGATATCCTTTGATCACCTTTATCCAAGGTTTGAATGCTAGCAAACATTCTGTTTGTCTCGAGTGAGCATTTAAATGCCTAATGTATGCATGATAATATTGTAACAGCACAGACACTCTGCAAACATGAAATTGTCCACAATAGAACTAGTTTGATAGTGGTTCATATAAACCTGTGTGAGGGTGTTTTTTTTTTTTTTTAGCAAGTTTGTGTCTTCTGATTGGCAATACAGGTTGAGTGAAAGAAAATTTAAAGGTCCCTTTGTGATTTCATTAAGTGCATACAACCGCTCTGTTTACACAACACAGTGAACAGTGGTTTTTGTCTACTACATTGTGTGAAACTAGCCCATACTGCTAGTTTTCTAGTTCAACGTACCACGTGAACCCAGAAAATTGGTCTGAGTAAATCATGATCAGATAACCAGACATAAATATGTCAGGTTTACATAACCATTGTAGGGACCAAATCTATTCAACAAATACCTCACAAATTGGGTCTCTAACATGTAGACAGAGTTATACTGTGAGTAGATAAACAGGGAGGGAATATAACCTAGAACAGGGCATTTTTCTTCACATGGAGTAGTTCCCAGTTCTGTCCCTTTCTTAGCACTTTCAAATCACTTTGAGAACAGTCTTAGTTTAAATCAATAATTGACAACCGTGTCTCCCCAGGATCCCATCAGGAGTTTCTAACACCTTGAAGTTACACATCCCTAATATTTAGTAGCAAAATGGCTGATTTCCCAAGATCAAACATTGAGAGAGGTCTACGGGGAAATGTATTACCATCCTTTTTGAATATCTGATAGATAGAGAGGAAGATCTAGGCTAGACACCATAAGAAACATCCTAGGGCAGGACAAGAAACAATAGATGGAAACTAATCAAGGATAGAAGCAACCTGGAATTAAGGAGAAACTTCTTAACAGTGAGAACAATTAATCTTCACAGCTTGCTTTCAGAGGTTGAGAAGAAACTGGACAGTCACTTGTCTGAAATAGTGTAGCATCTCCTGCTTGAGGAGGGGGCTACAATAGAAGACCTCCAAGGTCCCTTCCAGCTCTATTTGGATTCTAATAGTGATAGGCTTCAGTTAAGGGTGGCAGGTTCTCTTTCTCTGGATGTTTATGGAAATACTCTCCCAGTGATCTTGTAGCTACAGTCTGCAGTACAACTGCCTGGAGTTCTCCTGAGAGTTGGGAGAAATCAACATTTCCAGCTTGGATCCCTTCTAAAATGTGTTGGGAATTCAGAGAGTTGGAGCTTGGAATTTATCTGGAAATAATAGTTTTGGAGCAGCTGGCCGAGACTATTGAAGTTTCCATCAAACTTTATAACTGTATAAGTAACTATGCTGAAAAAGAAAAAGTACTGGTCCCACATCAGCTTCATGGCCTGAGTCTTTACTGTCGGATATCAACAGTGGATCTTCAAAAGTTGTTAAAAAATAATTACACATTTAAGGCTATGAAATAGTCTATACATTCCAGCTGCTGGAGTTCACTAGAATTCTTCAGCAAGAAGAAGTAAGAGCTGAGGTGGTGCAGTGGGTAGAGTGCAGTACTGCAGGCCACTTCAGCTGACTGCTATCTGCAGTTCAGTGGTTCTAATTTCACCGGCTCAGGGTTGACTCAGCCTTCCATCCTTTCGAGGTGGGTAAAATGAGGACCCAGATTGTGGGGGTGATATGCTGACTCTGTAAACCGCTTAGAGAGGGCTGAAAGCCCTATGAAGCGGTATATAAGTCTAACTGCTATTGCTATTGCTAAGAAGTAGCATGAATACTGAAAATTCACTTGGTCCAACTCTACTATTTGGCAGAATGAAATGGTCACCTGTTTTGGTTACCTTTGTTGTAAGGATATATTAACAGAAACTTGTAAGTGTGAAAGTACATACCTCCCCCTCACCTTTACAGTCTAGGAAATCAAGGAGGGTCATTTCTGGGATGATTACCATGCTCACATTTCTTTTGCAAGCTGCCTCTTATCTGACTACTAGGTGATAACCTAGCATTGCCTGGGTATTTATTTAGAGGGGGAAATGTCCAGACCAAACATAATTTCTAATGTTGGATTTTCCCCCATTACCAGAGGGATTCCCCTTATGGAGTACTGTGAAGCTGTTACCATGGCAACTCCACTGCACTGTACAGTAGAAAAGCCATTTTACGGCAGTACAGTAGAAGTCATTTTAAGGTACAACAGGCTGTATCTTAACAGAACACCCCCCCAAGGGGTGTTAGGGGTGTCTTTACCCCCACAATATTTGTTTTCAGAGAGTAAGTCATCTGTGTACCAAGTTTGGTTGAAATTGCTCGAGGCGTTCCAGAGTTATTCTGGAATACATATACATACACAGAGCCATTTATATATAGAGAGAGATTGTCTAGCTTTCTGCTCTTCCTCTTCCCTCTTCTCTTGAAGCATAGAGATTAGTTGAAGTGAGCAGTGCTAGTCGTTACTTTTAAAGCCCTACATGGTATCGGACCTGGGTACTTGAGAGACCGCCTCCTGCCAGTCACCTCCCAAAGACCTATTAGATCTCACAGACTAGGCCTCCTCCGAATTCCATCTGCCGGCCAATGTCGGCTGGTGACTCCTCGGGGGAGGGCCTTCTCTGTGGCTGCTCCGGCCCTCTGGAACGATCTCCCCATGGAGATCCGGACCCTAACTACCCTTCCGGCCTTCCGCAAAGCAATTAAGACCTGGCTGTTCCGGCAGGCCTGGGGCTGTTGAACTATCCAGCCCCATTCGAGGTTATGGCTGTTGTAGAATTTTAAATTGTTGTTTTTTATTTTATTTTTTGTATCCCCTCCCTTTTTATTGTTAGCCGCCCTGAGTCTCTTGGGAATAGGTCGGCATACAAACTTAATAAAATGAAAATGAAAATGAAATGAATGAGTTGAAATAACCGCAATATGACAATGTAGAAGTAAAGGTGCTGACTCCTTTTCTAATTCCATCAAGCTGACTTCTTAGCCTAGGGGTAGGGAACTATGCCCTCTTATGACTTGTGGACTTCAACCTGAGAGTTGAAGTCCACAACCCATAAAGGGCTCATAGTTCCCCGCCTCTGCTTTAGCCAGTTCCAGGGGAGCAAAGAACTTTCAGAGTTGGTTTTTTCTGTTCTCCCTCTAGGAAAGATGTTACACCAGCTGCTCTTGAAGATGGCAAGATTGGCTAGAAGTCAGCATGACAGAAGGGGATCACTGCAGTGGAAAATTGTATAATAGGCTGAAAAAATGAAAGGGCCCATCACAACTGGCTCCTCCCATTAGAAAACAAAATGTGGCAAGTAGAAACAAAAGGTATTGTTTTCATTTTAATGTTTATATCAATAAATATTCAAAACACATTGATTAAGAATAGTCATGTTAATCTCACTGGTGAAATTCAGAGCTTGACAGGAATTTTTCATCAGAAAAGTGTTATGCCCAGGGCTTTATTGCAAGAAAGCTTTCTCAAAAGTATACAAAAGATTAATTTTTTCTATTACTGCCTCTTGACACAGGCGCTATTTAGCAGGCAATAAGTGGAAAAACTCTGCCATTGTCAAAAACGAAGGTTCGTCTTTGTCGCACAATAATTGTAATTTGGCTTTAAACTGATATAGCAATAGCAATAGCAGTTCGACTTATATACCGCTTCATAGGGCTTTCAGCCCTCTCTAAGCGGTTTACAGAGTCAGCATATTGCCCCCAACAACAATCCGGGTCCTCATTTTACCCACCTTGGAAGGATGGAAGGATGAGTCAACCCTGAGCCGGTGAGATTTGAACAGCCGAACTGCAGAACTGCAGTCAGCTGAAGTAGCCTGCAGTGCTGCATTTAACCACTGCGCCACCTTGGCTCTAATATCTTAATCTGATATTAAGTCAGATTTACTACTATTATTTTATTCAGATCCTGCCTTTTTTGTTTATTAACAAAGTGGCTTGCGATACAAAAACAAAGAATATAAAACATTTAAAAACATGTAATCAAAATGAAAATTAAAAAAATAGAATCAATGTAATTAGAAGGGGCAAGAATCATTATCTGTATATACATTGCACATAGAAACACATATGGATAAACAAAAACAAAAATCTTCCCAAAGATCTCTGAAATGAAGGAGTCCAATCTCAAATTGTTAGGCTAAAGGATGCCAATGGACAGATAGTAAGTGATTCCAAGAAGAACAAATGAAGATGGGAGGTATATACTGAATTTCTCTTTTTTATTTTTAAACTGAAGTTTAAAATACATACACGAAACTAAGGAAACACAAAACTAAGGAAATTATATAAAAGTTACATTTTCTTTTTTTAAACCCATTTTTATTGTACCAGATCTTCTAAAAAGTAGGTTCTGGGTATATTGCTACCAGATATTCTTGAATTCTTCCAGAGTTAAATTACTTTTTTTGGGGGGGGGGTTCTTTATCAGTAGGTCTTCTCTTTGAATTGTAATTTTTAATTCTTTCTGGTTGCTTCTAATAATGAGTCTTCAAGGTCTCCTCTTATCACGTTTTTCTCTTAGCCAGAACATTTTTCCAGAAAGAGGTTTCTTACATTTTAACTCAAAATATTCCTGTATTTTTAGTAAGATTTTCAACAATTTATATTTTTCAAACTTACTTCCGGCCAATCTGGCCCCTTAGTCCATTTAAAGGCTTCCGCAAATCAACATACAAGTCACACTTTTGCTGTTTATTTCCAAATAAAAAAAGGTTTTTCTTTAAATTTGAAACTCCCACAAACCTTCATTCATAGTGGCTTAGAAGAAGATCTTTCGGTGTAACAAATCCTGTCCGTCTGAAGGCTCTTAATAGCCAAAGAATAATTTACTAGCCTTTTCCAATAAAAGTAAGAGAGGAGGTGGGCAAACTCAGCACCTTTTTGAAGGCTCCAATCAACAGTTTGGGCAAAACTGATTACCTATAAAGATCAGAATTGTGCAAGCAATTCCCCATGAAACTCTATGGAAGTGAAAGTTGGATTTTGAAGAAGGGTAGAAAGATAATTATTGATGCTTTTGAACACTGGTATTGGAGGAAACTCCTGAGAATACCCTTGGCAGCCAAGAAAACAAACAAATGGATCATCAAACAAATCAATCCATAGTTCTCACTTGAGGCCCACATGATGAAGGTCAAATGATCATACTTCAGGCACATCATGCGAAAATCCATCTGTATTTGAGAAGCTTATAAAGTTATGAAAACTGGAAGAAAGAAAGGAAGGAAGGAAGGAAGTGGATGATCAGCAGCAAACTGATAAACTGATAATTAAAGTAGTGGCTGGTGAACCACTGGAAGATCTGAAAGAGCAGATTGGGAACAGATTGTCCTGGAGAAAATCTATGTGGTTACTAAGAACCAGTGACGTGCGGTGAAGTTTATGGCTGGTGAGGCAAGCGGGCAAAATCCACCCTATGTCGGACACAACGGCAGGACTTTCGGATGCCCTGGTGCTGTGTCCGCCATAGAGACGTCCTGCTTCTATGTCGGACACAGAGCCGGGGCATCCAAAAGCCCTGCCGCTATGTCCAAAAGCCCTGCCGCTATGTCCAAAAGCCTTGCCGCTATGTCCAAAAGCCCTGCCGCTATGTCTAACATTAAAAAAATTGCCAGCCTGCGCCAGCAGAGGCAGATAAACACACACACACACACAAATTACTTACAATAATACAATTACTTACAAATTACATTAATTTTGAATTCCTCTCCCTCCCTCCGACCCACATACCTTTTCAAGGATTTCAACTCTGCTCAACTTCAGCCATGATGAAAATGTAAAAATGTAAAAGGAAAAAGGCAAGAGCTGCTGAGGTCAGGCTGGGTTAGCTGCTGCCAGAGTCCCCAATGGATGACTCTGCTTAACTGTTTAAAAAAGCCTCTAAAAAAATGCCCTCTACAGGAAGAGGCAAGAGAACCAAGTGCCTCATCTACATAAGGAATTTTTCGGCTTTTAACCCTTGCTTAACTCTGCTCCAGTGATCATAAAGTCAGACTAAATGAGGTGCATGGTTCTCCCGCCTCCTCCTGTAGAGGGCACTTTTTAGAGGCTTTTTTAAACAGTTAAGCACTAAGCAGTGTCATCCACTGTGACTCTGGCAGCAACTACCTCAGCCTTTTTCCTTTTACATTTTTTCTTCTTCTTCATGATGACAGTGGTGAGGCCCTGCCTCCCCTGACTGCATGTCACTGCTAAGAATTGATACCAACTTGATAGCACATGTTCAGTCAACCAATTAAAATAACATTTCTGCTTCTCCACAGTCAATTTTTATGGTGGTTTCTTATAAAGATTCCTTGGAAGAAAAATTAAATGTTCCGGTTAATCTTAATATTTTCTACATTGGCCAATGATTAGTAAAATCAGAACCTTGCTGGAACCAAGGAAAAAAAATGTAAAACTTTAACTGCCATTGTTATCTCCATTGCATGTCAAGTGTTACCTATATCATGTCCCCATATCTTTGTAAAGCCTCTCTTATTTATTTTCCATCTCTTTCTCCAATGGAAAACTCTTCTTTGTAATAAATGAAACATTCATTTACCCTAACCTTAAGTTTTCTTTTAGGACATTTGGATTTAGATAAAACAGCAGCAAGTGGTATTATTCATAGATAATTGTCCAAAGTGGTAAGTTAAGTAAATCTTTACATAGGTCTTTTTTCCCAACTGGCAGGGATATTTTTGTGGGTATTCAACAATATTTTTGTAGGAAAAGCCTTGGATTTACTCTTACATTTTAAGAACTATAACTGTCTAAAACCATTTAATTCATGTGTGAATGTGTGTGTGTAAATATATAAATAAATATATATCGCAAAAATGGGCCCATTTTTGTCAAAGAAAGGGCATGCGTAGCCTTTAGGAAGCTTATAGAGCGCTCCTGGGGGCTGGGGGGTGGGTGGGAGCAAAATTGAGCAAATAATGACCCATTTTTTGCTCATTTCTGCCCTCCCAAGCCCCCAGGAGCTCTCTGAAAGCCTCCTAAAGACTATGCCTGGCTATTTTGGTGAAGGGGGCGGGGTTTTGGGAGGCAAAAAAAATGCTGTATTCAGTGTATAAGATGGACCCAGATTTTCAGCCTTTTTTTGAGGGAAAAAAGGTGCATCTTATATGGAAAAAATATGGTCTGTCTATCTATCTATCTATCTATCTATCTATCTATCTATCTATCTATCTATCTATCTATCTATCTATCTATCTATCATCTCTCTATCTCTCTATCTCTCTCTCTCTCTCTCTCTCTCTCTATCTCTATCTCTCTCTCTCTCTATCTCTCTATCTCTCTATCTATCAATGCACACACACACACACACACACACACACCACAAATCTCATTCTAGCAGTTGGAAAACAACAATCCCTCCACGTATATAATAAATCTAATATACACCATCATTTGTTCATCATATCAGCCAGTCTTTAGGATTGCTGTTTCAGCAGATTCCTTTGCTGTGGAAACTAAATGAATGAGTTGCTATAAAGTCCACAAAAGAAGTTTAGCCAGAACTAGCAAAAAGTGAGCTCTTTAATACCGGTGTGTTCATTGCACATCCATAGTTAATTGAAGAGTGACACAGTTAAGTCATAGTTTGCTCAACACAACATAAACTAATATGATAGGTTGGCTCAATAAATTACGCTAAAATACACTAGTTGGGTATTAACACAACAGGGCAGGGAAATTCATAAAATAAAACCTTTAAGAAGAGCAGTGGTGCCTATAAAATTAAGGAAGGAAAAGACAACCCTGAATCTTCAAGAGGGTGCGATGTTTATAACAGGTAATATGGTTATACAAAAACTTTTTAATCATACTAGTCTAATTTGTACAAAGGACAAGACTTTTCTCCAGAAAAAATAGAGCATTACTTTAAAATGAAAAATCTATCATGATTTCCAGACATGCAGAGCCAGATTATGAAATGCCCTGTAACAATAATGGAAGTTTTGGAAGCTATAAAAAGATTAAACCAGGTAAAGCACCTGGCTTGGATGGATTACCAGATGGATTACTATATGTCTTATGAAGATGAAATTCTACAACCATTCCTGCACTCAATAAATAATATTTTACAAGTGGACAGGATGCCAGAATCATAGAAGGGAACTAATATTGCACTAATTCCCCAAAAGAGATGGAATTTAAATTAAATTATACATCTACATTGTTATTGAATAATGATTGTAAGTATTCTAATGATATTGTCAAATATATTGAAAATTGTTTTAAAATAATACGCTCACCAAAATCAATCTCTTTTTTTATTACCTAAAAGTCATCTAAAAAGTTAATGTTAGAAAAGAACGATAAAACTCCTTTTGAGTTATATACTAATGATGAACATATTGCTGAATTGTTCAAAATTGTTGGTGTTCAAACCTGAAGAAGAATAAATTAAAGGGCATAATAAGATGGGCTAAAGGTTTTGGATATAATATACAAATAGAGCAATGAGATAACATATAGACAAGGAGGTTGAAATCTTATATTGCAATTTACAATCTTAAAGATAATTGTTATAAATTTATGTATAGATAGTATTTACACTGTAACCATAGAGCAAGTCCTTAATGTAAGTTTCAGTTATATCTGCTGTAAAAGATATTGAAAAATCATTCTTTTTTTTTTTAACCTTTGCTTTTTTGTTTTTTGTTTTGTTGCTCTTTGGTCTTCTTTCTTTTTACTCTTCACTCTTTTCCATTATTTTTATTATTAGTTTCTGTTAATTTTATCTTTCTATTTTGAAAGTTAAAACAGCGGGGTTTTTTTTTTTAAAAAAAGAAAAAAAATGGGGAATTAGTCCTGTTGCTTCATCACAATCATGTAGTTACAACATTTCACGTAGCCCAAAGAAGCCGAGAGAATTTGCATTCCCTATCAGAGTGTGCTTATGACCTTGGCTGTATTTCCCTGTGCTTGCATACAGTATTTAAAGCAGGCTTGCTTGAGAAACAGAGTTTTAATTTTGTTACATTTTCAGAAGTCTTTGAAATTGCATCATTTGCTTTTCCCTGATGGGAACCAGAAAAAAAATGAGGGGGTGGGATGGTGTAATGCTATGTCCAACGGCTCATGTCAGCAGATTATCTCCGCCACCAGCTAATGTGAAGAAATATTTTTAAATCCTGTGATAATTTTTGTGTGTGTGCTGAGGTGCATTCACACTAATTGGAAGGAATTAGAACTTTAATGGTGGGGGGAAAGAAAACCAGAAGGAAGTGTGAGAAAACAGTGACAGGGTTCTTCGCTTATTAATCGTGATTTGATGCAAACACAGAAGCCAAGAATTTATAATCTTTTGTAAAGCTAGAAAGCAAATGTACTGCAGACTTGTCTCAAAACTTTTTAAAAAAATATTAGAATTTTATCTTGGTTACAGTTCGAACCAAAACCATTGGAAAAGTAATTACAACTTCCAGAATATATAAAAAATCTTGAGCCTTATCCTCCCTGCTTCCGACACAGGAATACTTTGCCAAATTCTTATAAGCAAAATATACATAGCAATAATTGGCTAAATGGGGGAAATTGTTTCTCCTTCCCTTGTTCCAACCAGCTTGCCTGTTCAAGAAAAGATCCTGAGCAATGCATGCTATGATTTTGGATAACAGTATTTCATACTGCCTTTATGAATTTGGCATTTTTCTCCCAGAATCAACATGTAACACAAATAATAACACATTGTTATTTTTTTGAGAAATGTGGCTGTTATAAAATTCCTGAATGGCTTCCTGAATGCATACTTCCATACTTCCTGAATGCATATTTGGGTTGGAGCAATCAGGCCACGATCTAAAAATATAAGAGATGGGGATGGGGGAAATACCTAATATAGAACTATAGCCTGTATTCTCAACAGCATCTCTCTGTGTTTCCTATACAGGACATTCTGCTGCTGAAATAATGTAAACTCAGCCACTGCATTTTCTAGAATAAGAGAAGTGATAGACTGAAGAAAGCCAATTAAGGAAAACTTGCAAAACTGGAGAATGGCAAGTAAGAGAGGGTTTTTTTTAAATTTCTTTTAGCTCTTTTAGAGAAAGGAATTGAGTCCAGAAATTTGGGAGAGGATAGCCTTCCTTCCTAATAATTGGTAGAATTTGAACAAGACTCTCTGTCCTATTGTAAGAACTAGATTGCAACCATTTCTGGAGGGTAGAAATGGACAATGTCCTCTTATATGAGCATCCATTGAATCTCAAAGCATCCCCCAACGAGTGGTGGGATTCAAAAAATTTACTACCGGTTCTGTGAGCATGGCTTGGTGGGTGTGGCTTGGCATGGCTGGGTGGGTGGGTGTGGTTGGGTGGGCGTGGCAGGTGAAGGTTACTGCAAAATCCCCATTCCCTCCCGATCAGCTGGGACTCAGGAGGCGGAGAATAGATTGGGGCAGGGCCAGTCAGAGGTGGTA
Organism: Thamnophis sirtalis; assembly: GCF_051295495.1. Taxonomy (NCBI): domain Eukaryota; kingdom Metazoa; phylum Chordata; class Lepidosauria; order Squamata; family Natricidae; genus Thamnophis; species Thamnophis sirtalis. Next base: position 18,596,438 of record NW_028261381.1, read on the forward strand.
TTTACAGGTTCTCCGAACTACTCAAAATTTCCACTACCAGTTTTCCAGAACTGGTCAGAACCTGCTGAATACTACCTCTGCCCTCAACCACATTTTCCTGCTTACTTTACAAAATATACTTTGCCTGTATGTTGGCTTGAAGGCTCTTGTCCATTTGGGCTAGATAGAACCCTTTCTGTTTCTTCAACAATGTCTTCAGCTGAGCCAGTGCTTATTGTGTTTCTATACCTGATATTAGCACAAGAAAGGAAATAATGTCTAGGCAGTCTTTGATTTACAACTATTAACTTAGTGAGCATTAAGTTACCATGGTGCTGAAAAAATGGACTGGTCCTTGAACTTAACAACCGCTGTAGCATCCTCATGGCATTGTGATCAAATGACCCATGTGATTAAAATTCAGGCAGTTAGTAACCTGCATGCATTTGTTGACAGTTGCAGTAACCTTCCCAGAAAGTTTCCAACAAGTCAAATCAATGGGAGAATCTGGAGTCACTAAGCGACTATGTGATTCACTTAACAACTGTGTAATTCACTTAACAATTGCACTGATTCATTTAACAACCATGGCAAAAAAAGTCATAAATTTTGGCACAGCCCACTTAACAACTGATTTCATTAGCAAGGGAAATTTTGAGTTCAATTGTGGTTGCAGGTCAAGGACTACTTCCAATAGAATAAAAAGATGTACAGTGAGTATAAACTTGTATCATAACAAATGAAGATTCTTGAATTTTATTTTTAATTCTCCCCAAACTTGCTTTTTCGCAGTGACAGAAGCCATCTTCATGCTTCTTTAAGGCAGCAAACAGTTGTCAGAAATCTATAGATTATTGTATCAAGCAGGAATGTGAATTGAACTTAATTGTTGTTTTTAGTTCTTTCCTATCACAGTTTAGCTAAGAAAAACATGCATATTGTTGAAGCAATGATCAGCACCAAGGAACACAATAAAGTTTACGCCCATGTAGCTGGATATTCCATTTTAACCAAATTACATTCTAATCAATGCAAATAAGGTTCAACCTTAAATATACAAGACTGCTGTCATACACTTACTCATTAGGAGATAATTTCCTGATGGAGTTACAATTAAGTAAAAATAGCTAAAATTGGGCTCTTAAACTTGGCTATATGAACAAGATTTAATTAACAGTGTAATAGCCAGCATAAGGTAATATGATCTTATATCCCTGATTCTGAGTCATTCTCTCAAACTACAACTTGGTGCCTTGTTTTACTGGAGCGTGTTACATGCGATATACACAGTGTTTATTACTACTGCATTCACTTCATGATTTCATATCCCATTTGATGGATGCCACTGCTAACTAAGCAGGGTTAGTTAGAAATGTTTATACCTTCGCATACTCCACAGTCTACCATTATATTGGTTTGGTTGCTCCCATTTGTGCATAGAATGCAGTGGTGGGATTCAAATAATTTAACAACCGGTTCTCTGCCCTAATGACCAGCTGAGTAGGTGTGGCTCAGTAGTCATGTGACTGGGTGGGTGTGGCCAACTCAACATCACTCAGGTCGATGGGCACTTTGCCTTAGCTGTTACAATGTAATAAGGGTTAACCAGAGAGGCAGTTTCTGTAAGCAGGGAAATAAAGATTAGGCTAGAAACAACACCAGAATGTTTCTTTCCTGCCTTCCTTACAGGATTAGCCCTGTAAAGTGGAAAAAAACAAAATGAGATTTCTTCCAACAACCAGTTCTCCAAACTGCTTAGAAAGTTACCAACCGGTTCTCCCGAGTAGGTGCGAACTGGCTGAATCCCACCACTGATAGAATGGAATATTAAATGTGATCACTGCTAGTTTTAGAAAAGAAACCTCTGTAGCAATGGATTTTGTCTAAGGCATCTGAATGTTGTCAAAATTCCTGTTATTGTTTCTGGGTTAAGATCTCAACACGATTATTTTGGTGATCTCTGTTTTCCATTTATTGTTTATTGTTCTGGATTATAGTAAACGTGGGCTGTTAAAAAGTTTAGGTAATGTATGGTATACCCAATAGATTTCATGAGATTTTATGAGCTGCTCATGTTAGATTTAATTTTCTTTGAATGACATGATTGGAGATTCACTTGTTTCAGTGACAAACATATAAAGATTGAGCCCGGATGAAGATGTGCAACATTTACGTCTAAAAACATATTCTGAAGTTCTATTTAGTTCCCTAGCATTGTCTGCATCTTCCCAATCTCTCCTTTGCCTTCCTCTCTAGGGGGAATTTATTTCATTTCATTTCATTTTATTTATTAAATTTATAGGCCGCCAAATCCCAGAGGTTTACAACAAAAGAAGAAAAAAGAAAAGCAAAATAAAAAAATAAAATAAAAAAAATTCCCACTAATCAGGATGGTAAATGAAGACCATTTAGTCATCATCCAGAGATATCATGTTTGGCCAGACTTTGTCTTTTTTAAGCATTTGTTTTCACATAAATCACTGTTCTTTAATTGGATTCCTGAAAGATCCTAGATATCAACTTCAGATTTCATTACAATAGGTTAATTAAGTGCCATTATATTCATGTCCTGATGACAGGTTCATAATCTTGAACTGAGCCAATAAGAAGCTCGTTGCTTTTCTAAGGATATTCCACTAATTTCTTTTCTTTTCAGGCACACTATCCATGCTCCTCCTTTCTTCCACTTCCCTAAACCTCATCAAGCATAATTATTTTTCATGCCTAAAGTATGTGAGTTTCTACTTGTCCCAAGTGAACTCTTCCTTTATTTGAACCAGGATAGATTTGCATTCCATGAAACATTTCAGTTTTGATCCCAACTGTAGTCTAGGTTGATAGCTACCTGTAGCTTCTTATTCAGTGAAAAAAAATTCTCATAAGGCTAATCCAAAAGGACATACCTGTATTTTTTGGAGTATAAGGTGCACCTTCCTGCCCAAAAAGGGTGACAATCTGAGTGCGTATTATACACTGAATGCAGCATTTTGGGCCTCCTTAAACTCCACCCCCTTCACAAAAATGGGGCATGCAGAGGGCTCAGGAGGCCTGCAGAGTACAAAACTTTGTTTTTACATTTATCCCTTCAAAATCTTGGTGTGTCTTATACTCCAGTGCGTCTTATAGTCCGAAATATATACGGGTAGCTATTTCTAATTATTTTACATATTCATTAAACTTATATCTTGCTTTTTTCAGTACCATCTAATATCAGCTTTGCCCAATGTTGTGCTTTCCAGATGTCTTGAATTATAATTCCCAGCGGAGAGAGTGGGAATTCTGGAGGGAGCCAGGCTAGGGAAGTCTGAGGTAGATTGAAGATGCTGTGATTAAAGCAAAAACCAAACTGCTTACCAACACTTAATAATAAACAATAGCCTTGGAATTCTTCCCTGCATCTGAATAACATTGGATGCACTTTGTTCACCAAATGTGTGAGTTGTGAAAGAAGCAGATGGCCGAAGAAGTCAATGAATACGGAGCTAATGTGACATGGTGTTTTTATTAGAGCCTTTTAAAAATTTATGTTAAACAGAAACCTTTAAACGGAAGAGAATTTAGGAAAATGGAAAGTCACTCACAGACTAATAAGTTCAACCTGTTCCAGCCAGCGGGTGCTGAAGCTGAAACCAGAATCTTGGTGACATTTTTAGAGCTGTAAAGAAGATAGTTTTACTTGTTCAAACCCATAGAAGAAGAATAGATATCAGGATCCCAGAAAGGAGCCTCTTTTGCCAAAGAAATCACCCAGGCACAGGTGCTGGCTAGATGGAATCATAGTTGGCAGGAACCTGTTAGGTTATTGAATCCAACATCCAGCTGGGCACAGAAGTTCCATATTAAACCATTTATGACAGATGGCTCGCCAGCCGTTCCGCAAACATATCTAGGGAATCAGAATTCACCACCTCTATAGGACAGTTGGTCGCATTATTGCTGAGCTGCTCTGTTAAGTTTTGTATTTCTAACACTGAACCGTCCTCTGTCCTCTTGCAGCTCGAATCAAGCATTTTGCGCCATACATTTCAGAATGAAAGAGAACAGAACTTTGCTTTCTTTCTTTAGGACATCTTTCTGGGGAGTCCCAAAGGTGCTCTTCCAAAAGGCAACTGGACTTTGTTCCCCCCCCCTCTTGAAAATGTTTCTCTTTTCATCCAAGAAGCTTCTTCGGTGAATGAGATGAGAGGTGAAACATTTTCAAGGGAAAAGTCCGGTTGCCTTTTGAAAAAGCACCTTTGGGACGAGCATGATCTGGATGATTGAGAATCTCCATCAACATCTTTCTAAGTCCGTGATGGCAAACCTATGGCACATGTGCCAGAAGTGGCATGAAAGAGCCAAGGTGGCGCAGTGGTTAGAGTGTTGTACTGCAGCCACTTCAGCTGACTGTTATCTGCAGTTCAGCGGTTCTAATCTCACCGGCTCAAGGTTGACTCAGCCTTCCATCCTTCCGAGGTGGGTAAAATGAGGACCCAGACTGTGAGGGCGATATGCTGACTCTGTAAACTGCTTAGAGAGGGCTGAAAGCCCTATGAAGCAGTATATAAGTCTAACTGCTATAGCTATTGCTATAGAGCCCTCTCTATGGGCATGCGTGCCGTTGCCGTCTGCTCCTCTGGTTTCCGATGTGTGTCAGCCAGTTGGTCTTCATGCGTGCAAGAGTGCCGGAAACCCAAGGACCAGCTGGCCAGTGCAAATGTACGTGCAGGCCAACTGGTCATCGGGTTTTCAGCGCTCCAGCATGCCCAAAAACCAGCTGGCCAGTGCAAAGTTCAGGGACCAGCTCAGTGGTGGGATTCAAATAATTTAACAACCAGTCCTCTGCCCTAATGATCAGCTGGGTAGGCGTGGCTTGGTCGTCTTGTGACTGGGTGGGTGTGGCCAACTCAATGTCACTCAGGTCAACGGGCGCTTTGCCTTAGCTGTTACTATGTAATAAGGGTTAACCGGAGAGGCAGTTTCTGTAAGCAGGGTGATAAAGATGAGGCTAGAAACAACACCAGAATGTTTCCTTCCTGCCTTCCTTGCAGGATTAGCCCTGTAAAGTGGGGAAAAAAACAAAAGGAGATTTCTTCCATCAACCGGTTCTCCGAACTGCTTAGAAAGTTACCAACCGGTTCCCCCAAATAGGTGTGAACTGGCTGAATCCCACCACTGGACCAACTGCTCTTTGGGTTTCTGGTGCTCTGGAACATGCACACATGAGCACATGTTCCGGTTTCGGCACTGTGCTGAAAAGGTTCACCATCACTGTTCTAGGTATTTGAAGAACACCCACATGTTTTCCCTTTCTCTTGCTTTCTCAAGACTCAACGTATTCATTCATTTGGGGAAAGAAACATCTTTTTTTAAAGAAGAAGTGGGAATTAAATGCTTCCTCCTTTCTTTTGTTACCTGTTAGCATTTTGCTATACTTTGCTGAGCAGCTGGTATACAGATTATTTCCTGTAAGAGATTTCACACACCTTCCAGTTGTCAGTGCATCTTGATGATTGAAGGAAGTGGGAAGGGATTGTTTTAACAGCTAAGGGGGATTGAAGCCTCATAGGCTGGGGACGAAGTAAAGGGAATTGGATGGGGAGATGGCAGAAAAGCATTGTGACCAGCAGTAGGATTCCAAATCTTTTCCTACTGGTTCTATGAGATAGCACGTCCTCCGTTCGCACAGCACTCAAAGACTGCCCTGGGTGTCAGCACTGGTGAACTGAGCTGTTGTTTAGCTCAGCTGAGGCATGGCAATCTGCTCTCCTGTGTGAATCATTTGAGTTAATAAACAAGGGATATAGGACAGGGAACAATGGGGGTGGGAGGACAGGGCCAGCCAGAGGTGGTAACTGCGGTTCTCCGAACTACTCAAAATTTCCACTACCGGTTCACCCGAACTGGTCCGAACTGGCTGAATACCACCTCTGGTTGTGACTTAGGGATGTTTGAACCATGGTATAAGAGAGGCAGAATTTCAATCCTGCTGTTCTTTCTTTCTAACAGAAGTAAGAACAAATAAAACCCTCCAGCATTCAGCTTATTTTACAATTTGGCAGATCAATAAATGCATAACTTCACATGCAGATGTAGGGTCATATCTCTGGAATACAAGTGAGATCCAACCAGGTTGCTCTTGACTTTAATACTCTTTATAATCCAGGCAAAATCTGGAGCTGCTTAGAATTCAAAAGCTTGAGAACAGGCTAGAAAGAAGAACCTAGCTGGGAAACAGATGTCAGCTTTGCCTAATTCTGAGAAACAGTGGCCAACGTGCTAGAAAACACAATGTCAAATGCATTTCTGCTGAGGTCAGTCTGAGAGGGGGGAGAAAGGAAGAAATGTTGTCTAAGTCCTATACCGATGGTACCCGAAGGGCATTCACAGAGACAGCTTAAGCTCTTGGATTTTAAAAATTCACCAATGTAGAAAATGCATAGGTTCCAGTGGCGGGTTGCAGGCGGTACGCCCCGGTACGCGCATACCAGTGCCTGCCGGAAGCAGCAGCCACCTTACCAGAATGGTGCTTTGGAGGGCCCGCCCGCCCTCATTCCTTACCTGTAGTTAAAGGAAACAGGCCATCTGCGCATGCATGCACAGTGTACAGCCGAGCAGCTGGAGCATCGCAGGCGGTGGGTGCACATGCGTGCGCATTGTGCATGCCAGTGGTGCATACCTGGCTCCTGTTACAACTTACTGGTTGCAACGGGAGCCAAAACCCATCACTGATAGGTTCCCATAACGTTGTCAACATTATTAATACAGCCTTCCCAAACCCTGATCACCATTCAGATAACTGTTGTAATGCTCAGCGATGGTCCTGTTGGCTGGGAATTTCTGGAGAGTGAAGTCCACACTTCTGGAGACTACCCTTGTGCCTTATTAAACATCATGAAGGATGTCTTGGAATTTCCAGTGCTTTCAATACCCAATTTCCCTGAAAATAAGACCTCCCCAGATAATAAGCCCAATCGGGCTTTTGAGCGCATGTACGAAAATAAGTCCTCCCCCCCCAAAAAAATAAGCCTTCCCCTAAAATATTTAAATGCACGCGCAGCCTAGCCCTGCCAATTCCTGGGGTCAAGGGAGGGAACATGCCCCATGCATCCCACATGTACCTGTCATCCACGCGGAATGGCCTCACGGAGGCCGCTCCCGCAAACCCCAGGTACTGCGCCCTTCTTTTAATAGCGGCCGCAAAAAGAGCGCCAGGCCCAGTGACGCTCGGACCTACAAGAGTGTGCCAGAAAGAAAGACAGAACTTCCGGCCCTCTCTGGATCAGCTGATCTGCCAGCCGTGGGCCGAGGTTAAGGGGCCTCCTGCACCTCAGAAATAATAAGACCTCCCCGAAAATATGTTTCTCCAACAACAAGCATTTTTCTTTATTTTTATAAAGAAAATGGCCTGACATTGTTTAATTAATATTCTGTTATCTGGCTGATTAAACTGAGTTGGATACCACCTACATAAGACAGCAAAGCAGAACCATGGTAACTTTCAGTGTTACCTACTATCTCCCATCTACTTCTTTTAAGGAGGAACAGCTGGGAAGGTTTCCCCTGTGATCTGAAAATTCCAGCTATATTTCGTAGTAGAGAAATTCCTGCATAAAGTCAAATATTTTGCTTGTGATAGTAGGAAAGTGATAAAATGCATGTTTTTTTTCCCCCTGATAGAGAAGAGGGCTGCCTGACATCTCAAGGAAACAAATGGCTCCTGGACAAGCTTATTTCAAAAGGCTTATTTAAGAAGCCTCTGATATGAGCAAGAACCACAGTCTGAATGTCAACAGTCTGTACTGGGGAGTGGGAGCACATCAAAGAGCTTAGTGCAATTAAGCAGATACTGTGCTACAAGTTGAACGTGGTTTTAGTGAAACAGGAAGACACTCCTTTGCCATTCCTTATTTGATTCTTTTCCTGTTGCCGGTTGCTGGATAGTTGCAAAGGAGAATGGAACAAAGGAACTAATTACATTTGTTCTGTAACAAGGTAACCCCTTATTGCCATTTCCTGCTTCTTTCTAGGATACTTTCTAGGAAGCAGAGCTCATTAACGACAGTGGAATTTGGTCCCAAATAAACAAGCTTTAAGGGAAGTGGTGGCTCAGTGGCTAAGATGCTGAGGTTGTCAATCAGAAGGTCGGCAGGTCGGCGGTTCGAATCCCTAGTGCCACGTAGCAGAGTGAGCTCCTGTTACTTGTCCCAGCTTCTGCCAACCTAGCAGCTTGAAAGCATGTAAAAATGAAAGTAGAAAAATAGGAACCACCTTTGACCACAGAGATGTCTTTGGATAGCACTGTCTCTTCGGCTTTGAAATGGAGATGAGCACCACCTCCTAGAGTCAGGAACGACTAGCACCTATGTGCAAGGGGAACCTTTAGCTTTAAACAAGCTTTGGATAGTGCTGTAGGCAAGCCAAAAGACTTCATACCCATAGTCCTCACTTAATGACTACATTTAGAAGCAACAACTAATAGTTAGCATTCACTAACTGCTGCAGTTGCTAAATGAAACGTGTGACTGTGACAGACTTACAACGTCACTTCCCATTCAATCATTTAGTGAGTCGTTGTTCTTGTTAATCGCATGGTTGTGATTTCTGGTTTTACTGCTGCATTCTCTATTCACTCTATTTATTGCAAATCTCACAAATGGTAATCATTTGGCCGAGGGACTCTGCAATGATTGCAGTGATGTGCAGTCAGGGGAGGCAGGGCCTCACCACTGTCATCATGAAAAGAAAAGAAAATGTAAAAGGAAAAAGGCTGAGGTAGTTGCTGCCAGAGTCACAGTGGATGACTCTGCTTAGTGCTTAACTGTTTAAAAAAGCCTCTAAAAAAGTGCCCTCTACAGGGGACGGCAGGAGAGAACGAGGTGCCTCATGTAGTCTGACTTTATGATCACTCGAGCAGAGCTAAGCAAGGGTTAAAAGCTGAAAAATTCTTTATGTAGATGAGGCACATGGTTCTCTCACCTCCTGGGGAGGGCGTTTTTTAGAGGCTTTTTAGAGGCTTTTAGGGGCTCTGGGATCAACTAGCTCAGTCTGACCTCAGAGCTCATGCCTTTCTCCTTTTACATTTTTTTTTCTTTTCATGATGGCAGGCAAGAGCAGAGTTGAAATCCTCTCTGAAACAGCTGGAAAAGGTGTGTGTGTGGGGAGGGTGGAAGGAATTTAAAAAGTTTGATTGCATGCAGAGCCACATTGCCTTTTCAAACAGACAGACAGACAGACAGACAGACACACACACACACACACACACACACAACTGGATAAAAGTATATAAGCCCAGCTTCACTGATTACAAGTTTGAAAAGGCAAGGTGGCTCCACCTGCAATCAAAGGCTCGGATCGGAAGGCAGCAGGGGAAGGGTGGAGTATGGCAAAGGAGCTGCTTTCAAGCCATTGGAAAATATGTCCAATCCAACTTCTGTGTTTGTGTTTGTTTGAGAGTGAGTGAGTGAGAGAGGGATCCAACTTCTCTGTGTGTGAGAGTCTGTTTGAGAGAGGAGGGAGGGAGGGAGAGAGGAAGGAAGGAGGAAGAAGAAAAAGAATGAAGGAAAACTTATTTTGCAAGTGGGAAAATGCTGTCGCTTTAAATCGGAACTGAGCATGCCTGGCTGTGGAATTCTGGGAGTTGAAGCCCACAAGTCTAAAAAAATTTGAAACCCATCACAGTCAGTGTCTCACCAGCTATAAACCTCACCGCACGTCACTGAATGATTGTAAGTGCTCAAGAGTTGGAAAATGCCCGTTTGTCAATTTTGTGTCTGGGTTGTAAGGATTAATAACACTTTTCAGCCCTGTTGTAACTTTGAACAGTTACTATGTGACTGATAAATGAAGATTACCTTTACATAGTTGGGGGATTGATCTGGTAATGACAAACCGAAGAAGACAGCTGCCATTGTGGTGAAGATCTTAGTGAAAATGATGTGTCAGTGAACATCTGCTAAAAAAAAAAAGGCAGTTCCATGGGTGATTAGGAAAGGAATTGAAAGTGAAAGTGGCTTTAGATAATTCCAGGGTGCTCAGCATTGTGGCCCAGGGGCAGTTTAGGGCCCTGTCAAATGTCATTAGATTATAATAGTTCTATGTGAAATTTAACAAAATCCCTGAGATTTCATGCAAAAGACATCGTGGGCTTCAGCTGAGTACTTCTCATGATTGAAACTTGACAGCATGTAAATGTTCTTGTATATAATCTGGTGTGAGACTTGATAAAAAAAGATTAAATGGGTATACACATTTTATAAAACGAATAAATGCATACATGAAATAGCTAGGATATCCCAAGATATCATGAACTGTCCAGATATTTGGCTTTTTGAGGGGAAGATTTGTTTATTTAATTATTTTGCAAATTCCCCCATCTCAAACCAGTGACTCTGGGAGGAGATCAATCATAACAAAATAAAACAGTTAAAACACAATACACACACAGAAAATTAAATACAAGAGATACTATAATCCAGGGGTGTCAAACTCATGGCCCATGGGTCAGATGCATTACGCACTGGCCATGCCCACCCCCAGTTTAGCGAGGGGGGGGAGTTGCAGTACGTCACGTGACGACAATGTGACAACACGAATTTGATACCCCTGTTATAATCTGTCGGTGTCAACATACTGTATTTTTTGGAGTATAAGACACACCTTTTTCCCTCAAAAAGAGGTTAAAAATCTGACTGCGTCTTATACACTGAATTTTGGCCTACCGAAACCCCACACTCTTTTCAAAAATAGACATGCAGAGGGTTTGGGAAGCTTGCAAAGTGGTCCTGAGGGCTAGAGAGGGCAAAAAAGGCAAAAAATGGGCCATTTTTGCCCCTCCAGCCCCTAGGAGCACTCTACAAGCTTCCCAAAGCCTCTGCATTCCCTTTTTTTTGCAAACAAAATAGGCTGTTTTTTGCTCATTCCCCCCCCTCTGCCCCCAGGAGGACTCTACAAACCTCCCAAGACTCTGCATGCCCCCTTTTTTGCAAATAATGAGGCGTGCAGAGGGTTTGGGAGGCCTGCAGAGTGCAAAAACTTAAAAAAAAATTTTTTACCTCTTCAAAATCTTGGTGCGCCTTATACTCCGGTGAGTCTTATAGTCCGAAAAATATGGTAACTAGGAAACACTTGGGACCTGAGTCCTGGGCATAGAGGCAGATCTTCACAGCTTTCTGAAATGCCAGCAGATCTGGGGCCATCCTAATTTCTGGAGAGGGAATATTCCAGAGGGAAGGGACTACGGTGGAGAAGGCACATCTCCTGATCCTTGCCAGTCAGCATTCCATAGCTAATAGTACCTGGATCTACTACAGCAGATTGGATGCGTAGAAATAATTTGGAGAAGATAATCCCTCAAGTAAAACCATGAAGGGCTTTAAAGGTGACAACCAGCACCTTTCAATTGTACCCAGAAATACACTGGCAGGCAATGCAGTCCCCAAAGCAGTGGAGTCACAAGTGCCAAATAGCCGACATCATTTATAACCACATTCTGTCCTGGCTGAGCCTCTGCCATTGCCTGAAACTTTGCAGAAGCATCCATGGCTGGAAAAATTTGCCAAGCCCTCAAATGCAGCTTTGGGGGTAGCATTTCAGGAGGGATATAACTAGAAAAGGTGTAAGGGAAAAAGGCAATTAAAATGATCAGGGAGCTAAAGCAATTCTTCCAAGAGGAAAGATGATATATTGGGGGTGTTACAATGTAGAAGAAATGCTCATTAGCAGCATGTAAAGTGAATTATGATCTAAAGAGTGTGGTTATAGAGAATTTTTTCTCCTTCTCTCATAATGTTAGAATTTGAGCTATTTTTAAAAAAAAGCAAAGTTCAGGTCTAAAAAAAGATCCCTTTGCACAATGCAAATTGCAATTCCTATGAGATATGCTGTGGGCCATCAGTTCTTGATTCTTTAGGAGAATAATAGAGGGTAGATAAAGTTATGTATTTATCTATAAAATTGCCACATTCCTTTCAGGAAGTAGTTCCGATTGACAGATAACAAGATGCTAAATGTCATAGATCTATGATTCTGCAAAACGTAACTATTCTAGAAGTTATTGCTGTCAAAATTTGGGCAAAAGCTCCCCCAAAGTCTAGAATATTTTCTATTAAGCTATATAAGGCAATCATTTTAATTTCAACTGATTCAAGAGCATATATTACATAAGGAAAAGAGGGGAATCTTCTACAGTCCATTGTGCTTTCCAGATTTTTGGTTGTTTTAAGGATGAACTTTGATTTGGGTTTTTCATCTGACAATGTGCTGACAATTCTATGTAGGTTGAAGTACAGAGCTAGCTCTAGGCAGATTGTCCTCAGGGTATGTCAAAAAGTCACTGTGGCAGTCGCTGTGGTATGATTGCAACTTTTCCTGTGGGTTTTTAAAAAAATAATAACAGACAGATCTTTGATTGCATTGTTGGGGCAATCATTTTGAGTCTTTGATCATACAGTGAAAACATTGCTGGCTCTAGTTTTTACTCTTGCCCCAGGTCTGATTTTAAACATGGTTTACACATACTTTGACCCCAGGGGTGGGTTTGGCAGTCACTACTGCTGGTTTGCTCATGGGTGCGCTGTGTGTGCTTGATGCGCGCATACGCAGTGCAATAAAAATGTTCTGTGCATATGTAGAAGCAAAAAACAAGATGGCGCCACTCGGAGAACCGGTTTGGGGGCGTGGCATGTCTGGGTCGCTGCTGGTTCCAGCGACCCAGACTGCCGAAACACTACTGGTTCAGCCAAACCGGTCTGAACTGGTAGGAACTCACCCCTGTTTGACCTTCATCACAGTGCTACGGGGTCAAGAAGCTTGTCTTTGCTATCTTCCTTATTGTCCACTTTCCCCCCAATGTCACAAGTGTTAAGTTATGTTGTGAAAGGAAGATATGCTCACTGACAACAAAAGTAGGTGCCTTTTCTTTAGATGTTTTTCTTTTCTTTCAAAACGAACCTTTATGCTTGTTCATCTTTTCTTTCAAAGGTCACTGTGAGGGCTGAAGTGTTGTCAGGAAATTGCTTTTGAAACCAATTGTGAAAGGGGAGGCCATGTCAATGAGCATCTAGGTGGATCATAAACCAACATTTTGCTAAGCTTCTCATCACACGAAAGCTAGGGTGTCAAACTTGCGGCCTGTGGGCCAGATGAATCACGTCCTGGCCATGCCCAGCCGCATTTTAGCGAAAGGGAAAAAGTCACGATACATCATGTGACGATATGACGACCTGAGTTTGACACCCCTGCACTAAAGCAAGGGTGGCTCCCAGAATTCCATGAGGGTTGAGGAATTCTGGGACTTGAAGTCCACAAGTGGCAAAGGGGCCATATTTGTCCACCCCTGTGCTAAAGAGACAATCTTGCCTGATCCTGCAGAAAACTGTCCCTAAATGCTCCCATTTTCATTAGGTCCGAAAAGGTTGTTTTGGTTGTCATCTTGTGCCATTTGGAGTGTGCCAGGAGAAATCTAATTCCTAATTTTGTCTACATTTTTAATTAGGTTTCACCATGAAAGTCAGAAAGATTGCTACAAAAACCTCAGAAGAAAACTGCTGAATGTACTGTATGTATGATCGCTACATAGCAATAAAACACAGTATATATCTTGTTAAGTAAGCTAAGTTTGAAACTGAGATGCCTAGCACAATGTTTTAAAGTTGCAGCCACTTCAGAAACTTGGAGTCCATCCAGGGCAGCAAATAATTAATTTAAATGCAGGGCTGGCTTTCTTTTCCTAAGATTGAAACATCTGTGGTTCTTGATTCATTAGCAGTGAGAAACAAAAATTACTCACTTATCTCTATTTCCCTCCCCTGCACTCATAACAGTTCTTCCCATTTTGAAGAAAAGTTAGCTGTAATTTCTGAGTCTTAAAAGAAAATGATAGAATAAAAATAGACAAAAAGAGTTGTATAAGTTTTCATATCATTTTTTTTCTCCTCCTAACAGAGGGATCCCAGAATAGACCAGAACTTCACAGTAAACCTTGGCAGAAGAATACCAAAGAACTATTTATAATACCTGCCAAGTAGTATTACTTACCAGCTGATTAAAAAGTATTTATAAGAATGATATATTTAAGACCAGCGCAGACTAATTTATGGAAATAATCTAAATAAATCCAGTGAATTTCCCCCCCCCCCCACTTTTGCTTTAAAATTGATGCTTTAGAGTGGATTGTGTTTTCCATATATTAAAATACTGTCTTTCTTTCTCTTCCCATAACTCATGCAGAGGTGGGCGTCACATAATGTAACAACCGGTTCGCCCAGCACCGGAAATGTGAGTGTGCATGCCATCTGCACATGCGCACAGTCTTCTGTGCATGTGGACAGTCTTCCAAGCATGCACCAAATCTTCCGAGCATAAGCACAGCTCCAAAAAACCGCCGATATATGGCCAAAATAGCGCGGGGGCAGGGGCCACCCACCAGTCGGAACTACTGGTTCTCCTGAACTGGTCCGAACTGGCAGCAGTCCACCACTGCTCTCATGTTACTGAAAGAGTCAACTATCTGTAAAAATATTACTAATCCATTCTATGGTCTTCCATAATGAGCTTCATAGGTACATTCTTTTCCATCATAGCTTAAGTCAGTGTTTCTTAACCTTGGCGACTTTAAGTCCTGTGGACTTCAACTCCCAGAATTCCCCAGCCAGCTATGCTGGCTGGGGGATTCTGGGAGTTGAAGTCCATAGGACTTAAAGTCACCAAGGTTGAGAAACACTGGCTTAAGTAGAAGAAAACCATTAGAGGCTAGAAAATATGCAGTGAGATTATTCAAATGCTAAATATATTCCGCGAGTAGAAAAATGATACTTCTTCCCGACAAACTTTAAGAAAGTTGCTGCAAAATCTCAATCCCTCCTCAACCTTATCTTCTACTCAGGAAATAGGTTCCTTTTTTTATTGTTGACTTTCATAAAATGTGGACTGTTGGAATTTCCGTCACAATAATAACAACTCATAGGTCAGGTCAACATTTCCTTACACGTTAGCAGTTCTGAGCTGAAGAAATTGTTTGGGAGCACATTAGTTCTTCTGTTTGGGCAACAGAATAAGCTCACGTATTATATGTATGTAGGTCCTTTTCTAACCATCTGGTTTGGCTTGAGACATTTGACACTATGCAGACTACAAAACAAATAACCCAGCTGGAATATTAAACAACTTTAAAACCACACTCTTTAAAAGAGAAGTAATAAAACCATAACCAGAAAAATAAGGTAGATCTTGAGTGGCTTTCTCAGTCTGGTTGTTCCCAATGTCCATCAATCTACATAGGCTAGTGAATGACAGGCTATTCTCTAAAATAAACCCCAGGGGTTGCTGATTCTCGTAATGCTATAATAGGGTTAGTGTGGAGCCTACTCAGAGTTACAATTCATTAAAATCAGCTCTAGAATCTTGAATGCGGATTATGAGCAATTCTTTTACTTTTGTGAGCCGTGGTGGTGCAGTGGTTAGAATGCAGCACTACAGGCTACTTGTGCTCACTGCCCACTGCCAGCAGTTCGGCAGTTCAAATCTCATCAGGCTCAAGGTTGACTCAGCCTTCCATCCTTCTGAAGTGGTTAAAATGAGGACCTAGATTGTTGGGAGCAATACGCTGACTCTGCAAACCGCTTAGAGAGGGCTATGTGTCACCTATTGCGTAAAGCACTGTAAAGCGGTATATAAGTCTAAATGCAATTGCTATTGCTGCTTTTCTGTAATTGCCATCAGCTGGAAACAGCTCAGCTCAAGTAAGCGTGTGAAAACTAAACTTGAATTAAAAATTAAACCACCTGTCAGATTAGTCCCTAAAGAAATATAAGAATTTCTATCTTTTTACATTATCATTGCTTGAGAGAAAATGAAAATAACATTGTGACAATGTTAATATTAATGACCAAGCAGATTGTTCCCTAAAATTGTTAGGTGTGTCTTAAATTGATCATTAGCTTTGTGAGAAAAATAATTATTCACTCTTCTCGCAATATCCCTTCTCTTGATAGCAACCAGGAAAAACCATGCTTCATAATTTGCAGCAGAGGTGGGTTCCTATTGGTTTGGACAAGTAGTAACCAGTGGTGGGTTTCAAAAATTGTTCGAACCTACTCTGTGGGTGTGGCCTCCTTTGTGGGAGTGGCTTGCCACCCATGTGACCGGATGGGAGTGGCTTGCTGCCCATGTGACCAGATATGAAGATGCGGACGACACTTGTCAGAACCACCTTATATTACCTCACACACAGCACTGGCATGCATAAGAATAGGATGTAAACTTGTTTTTTAAAAGGCATCTTTGGTTTGCGTTAAAACAACTTCAACACACGCAATGTTCTGATTGCACCACAAACGCAGTAGTCATCCTTACCTTTCACAGAAGCACTGAGTTTTATAAATATGAGCATGATAGTGTAAAATAATCATATCCAAGGACCAGTGGTGGGTTTCAAAATTTTTTGGAACCTCTTCTGTAGGTGTGGCCTGCTTTCCGGGTCCACTGGTGGAACCTCTTCTAACCGGTTCGGTAGATTTGACGAACCGGTTCTACCGAATAGGTGCGAACTGGTAGGAACCCATCTCTGGTAGTAACTCAGCTGGCCATGCCCCCGAACTGGTTCTATCGGTGGTGCCATAGATAGCGCCATCTTGTTTTTTGCTTCTGCGCATGTGCAGAAGCAATTTTTTTACTACTGCGCATGCACACGCAAAGCGCATCCCTTAGTAACAGAAGCCGGAACCCACCCCTGTCTTGTAGATATGTGGGCCCTTGTGTCATCCTAGCATGTTAAATTCCATCTTATCTGCATGCCTAACTTGTAATTTTATGATTAGGCAATTCTTGGAAAGCCATATTAAGCATATAATCAGGAACTAACTTTAATGGTCTTGTAATTATCTTGTTAAGATAAAGTTCACTACACAATTAAACATAAGTCTAAAAATTAAATAAAACACAAACATGTTTATTATTCACTGAATGCTGAAAGAGGTTTGCTTCCTTCACCAGATAGTAAAGTATTCCCTAAGAGAGTAATTTGATTTTATGTTTCATTTGCAATAGAGGTGTCAGGCTGTTGTCATCACATTTCCTCTCACGTTGCTTGTCATCCGGATGAAGACAAGAGCCAAGTTAGTTGAAGTTACAGAAATCTTGACTTTTGGGGAGGGAGAGGGAAACAGGAACATTGACTGTGTAGTGCAAAGGGCCTTCCAAAGACAGAAGTCTTCAAGAAGCCTCAACAGGAATAGTATAAAGCAGGAATCCAGGGGAATATAAGGCAGTAAGATACAACAACAAAATAGAACAACAGAAAACCTGTCTCCTCAAACTACGTGCTGCAAAAACTGGCTTTGCAACAGCTCAGCTTCCTTAGCCTCCAGGGAAATGCTATAGTCAGAATGAGTTGGTGTATAAATACACATAGGATGAAGACAAAATGATCCTTGGACTAGTTGATGCTGCTAAGTCCAGATTCAGGGCACAGAGAAGCTTCTTGGGCCTCTCTCAAGTCTTCCCAAATGAAGGTCATTTCTTCAAGAGTGATTTGTGGCACATGGCGATCAAATAACAGTAATAAGGACTTTACATCTCTTCAGTAACAGCGATGTAAAACTTGTCCTTATTCCTGTTAGTGCTTGGTGGTGCTTTGAGACACGATGTCTTCAAGAGTGGAGAAATAGAAGCATTGGCAGTATCAATTCTGCTTCTGTAAGAAAGAGAACGTACTGCTGTTATTTCTATTTTTCAATTCATGAACGGTAGCAGGAAGTCGCTTATTTCCCTTGTTCTGTTCTTTGTTTACTTGTAGGAAAGTCATTGCATAAATTGGGGAAAGATCTCTGGTGTGTGTATAGAATAGAACAGAATTCTTTATTGGCCAAGTGTGATTGGGGACACACACACACACACACACACACACACACACACACACACACACACCAGAGGTGGTATTCAGCCAGTTCTCCCCGGGTTGGGCAAACCAGTAGCGGAGGCTGCGGGAGGCTCTGCGCATACGCAGATGAGGCACGTGTGAGCAAAGCGAGAGAGAGCTCACACTCACGTTTGCCAACCGGTAGAGAAGGTAAATGAATCCCACCGTGCGCGCGCGCACACACACACACAGAGACACACATAATGAAAGCAGTATCATTGTCTAAAAGTCAAAATATAATCAGTACTTTATCTGATACGTGCTTCCACGTAAGCTTGAGTTTGCTTTAACCACGGTCAAATACTACGGATTAGAAGTATACTACAGCTAAGCTGTTTTAAAAAAAATGTCTGTGATAATTGTTGTTAAATGTGCACGTTTCCCAACCCCGTGTCCTCCAGTTGTGCTGGGATTACAGCTTTTTGGATTCCATGACTACTGGCCAAACTGGCTGGATAATTTCAGTGTGAAATGCCCATATAAGGAGATGGAACACTTTCCCCCAACTTTACAGTCTATTGTTTGACTTGAGTTCTGGTTTAAAAGCTCCACTTTGATTGATTTTTTGGCAAGTTATAAGAATGCTGAAAAGCGTTCCCCCCCAATAATAGCCGTTTTGTGCAAAACTCATCCAGAGAGTATTAGAAATTGGAACACTAATTATTACAAACATTATTTTTTTGTTTTAGATAATCGATGTCAACAGGAAGCAAGTAGAAAACTTTAACTGTATCTTTTCAGATGAAAACATGGGTGTTGTCTCTACAGGGTGGAAAATGCTGCTGTGGTTCAGAAAGCTCCCCTATCTTGGCCACTTTGCAGGAGCTGATTTTTAAAAAGACAAGTATGCAAACTGGTTTCAGTGTTTAAAAATATGTCATTTTAAATGCTAGACTTTAGGGGCCTCAAAAGAGTCTCCTTTAGACAGCCATATATTAGGGCCAGACATGCTTTGAAAGGTGTTGAGAAGTAGTGATGTAGAACCTCCCTATGCAGCCACCTTCTCTTCATCAAAGCAGCCTGTTCCTTTTGAGTCTTCGGCTGCTTTAGCAATTGCTTGAAGGAAGAGACCCTTTAAAGATGAAGGGTCATTTTACAGACTCCCGCTGAAGCCTGGAACGTGCTGGGTTTGCATATCTTCCAAGGGGGCACACAGCCCTACCATATATAACTATGCTAATATTAAAGTTTCATTGAAGGAAATAACTATATTTAACCTCTAATAATGACACATATTGAAACTTTATTTATATTAAAGTATTACTAATTGTGTTCGAAACAATAATCGTATCTGCTCCTGAATGTGCACAGCTGCCCCCATCACTTATAGAATAGAATAGAATAGCAGAGTTGGAAGGGACCTTGGAGGTCTTCTAGTCCAACCCCCTGCTTAGGCAGGAAACCCTACACCACTACAGACAAATGGTTATCCAACATTTTCTTAAAGACTTCCAGTGTTGGGGCATTCACAACTTCTGGAGGCAAGCTGTTCCACTGATTAATTGTTCTAACTGCCAGGAAATTTCTCCTCAGTTCTAAGTTGCTTCTCTCCTTGATTAGTTTACACACATTGCTTCTTGTTCTACTCTCAGGTGCCTTGGAGAATAGTTTGACTCCCTCTTCTTTGTGGCAACCCCTGAGATATTGGAACACCGTTATCATGTCTCCCCTAGTCCTTTTTTTCATTAAACTAGACATACCCAGTTCCTGCAACCATTCTTCATATGTTTTAGTCTCCAGTCCCCTAATCATCTTTGTTGCTCTTCTCTGCACTCTTTCTAGAGTCTTCGCATCTTTTTTAAAACCAAAACTGGATGCACTTGACTATAAGTCATCCAGATTTTTATGATCTAGATATGATAGCTGGAGCAGCTGTAAGTATATATCACTATTAGCTTCGATATACCTATGGAAGGAAATAGACTGTTGAGAATGGAGTTGGGCAAACCTCTTCCCTTCTTCCCCGCCATTTTATGGATCAGTGGTGGGTTGCAGGCGGTACGCCCCAGTATGGGTGTACTGGATCCTGCCCAGAGCTCCGGGTACCGTTCCTGTATCCGATGCTCCGGAGGTCCCACCAGCTTGGCCAAGTTCCTTACCTCTGCTTTAAGCTTTTGGCGTTTCCGCGCATGTGCATGGTACGTATGGCGCCTGCATGATGCTCCGCCAAGCAGCTGGAGCATTGCAGAGGCTTGCGGAAGCATAGCAGGCAAGTACGATGCATGTGCACACCGCACGCGAGTGCACACGTGGGTGATGCCGGGGCCGTTCCAACCGTACCGGTTGGAACAGAATCCGGAACCCACCACTGCTAAGATCCACATTCCTGGACTGTGATAGGCTCCAAATCCATCTGAATCCAATCCATCTAATTGGGCATTAGTATGTTTTGTTGGTATACATCAAAACACTTGCTAGAATTCAATAAAAGCAACAGCAAGATTCTTCTCTTGCAATCCCTACAATGGCTTATCCTACTTCTCCAGTACTTTATTCCTAATGTAAGACCATTGCCAGCTTCAGTTAGGAGTGCTGGAAGCTCACTGAGTGTACCCTGTGTGTAAGGTTGTACCCTGAGAAGCAAGATGTTGCCATGGGCAGGATGTATACATGTGCTCTGCATTGTGAGCTATGCTTCTAACTTAAAAAACAACACTTATTATTTTTCTAGCAGAGTCCAATAGTATGTATATATGTCCGGTAAGTACGTGTTTACCAAATTTACATGGCTGCCCATCTCACACCATAAAGCTGCCCTAGCTGGCATACAGCAAACCAACAATTAAACTTCCATAAAAAAACAGATTACAAATAATTAAACCTGAATAAAAACATGATAGCAAGAGAGAATACATCAAGATGTTAACATGTGGTGCAGCCAGTGCACAAGCTCACTGTTGTTCCAGTAAGTTTCTGTCCTGCCCCCAGATCCAGTGGGTTTTTATTTCCCTAGAGAACAGGTTGTCTTGTTATGGCAATTTCTCTTGGGAGACGAGCAAACCTATCAAAAGATGAGTGAGGACCTTTATCTGAATGGACCATGCAAGCATGAACATTTGCCACATGGTTTCTTTGCAATTTCCCTGAATTAAACTCAGTTTGGAGGAGGACTTCCTGTATCACTGATTATAGATTGAAGGAATTTACCAAGTGTGACCTCTTAGGCTGTTATACATTTTTTATGACTTTGTCTGAAACCAAAGATGTTGCATCTAGGAGATTGCTGGTCATCCCAAAATTCCTAATACCCACCCACCAGAAAAATCCTGCCAGTGGAACATTCAGCTAGCAGACCACTGTGCCAGGATATGGGGGTGCCTCACTCACATGTGTCTCCCTCACAGTTCTCTTCACCGGTGGAGTGGCCTTTATGCTCCTTTCTATGGCCCTTCAGCTGGCCTTCTGCAAAAATAGAAACTTACTACCAAATCAATACATCTGAAGCAGAAGGGGTATTCAGTCAGTTCTGACAGGTTCTGGAGAACCGGTAGCGGAAATTTGGAGTATTTCAGAGAACCTGCAAATAGGCTGGCCCTTCTGTCCCCCAAGAAAGAAGAGCTGATCTTATTTTGTTGCCCTGAAGAGGAGCTGGAAAGCAGGTTAGTGGGGTGAGGAGGGAATGGGGATTTTGCAGTATCCTTCCCCTGCCACGCCCACCAAGCCACATCCACAGAACCGGTAGTAATATTTTTTTTTGAATCCCACCACTGATCTGAAGTGAGTTTTCCGGATCAGAAGGAATCATATGAATTTTTTTCATCAACCTTACGAATGAAAGTGGTTTCCCCATCTTCGAGGTTCGAGGTTCATTTTATTTATATGCCGCCCTATTCCCAACGGGACTCAGGGCGGCGCACAAACCCAAGGAGGGGAAGGGAAACACAAAACTACAACAAAAAATACAGAGCATTTAAAGCAACCAACAGCCACACGATTCGAGAGGGGAAGGGAACTCATCGACCCCAGGCCTGCCGGCACAGCCAGGTTTTAACGACTTTTCGGAAGGCCTGGAGAGAGGTGAGGGTCCGAATCTCTGCGGGGAGCTCGTTCCAAAGGGCTGGAGCCGCCACAGAGAAGGCCTCCCCCGGGTAGTGGCCAGATGACATTGGCTAGTAGACGGAACCCGGAGGAGGCCTAATCTGTGTGATCTAATGGGTCTTTGGGAGGTAATTGGCAGCAGGCCATCTCTCAAGTACCCAGGTCTTCACCCCCATCTCATCACCCCCATCAATGTCCCCTTGTTCTCGCATAGAGGGGTAATGGGACGAAGGGCTCGCTAGTTTTTTCCTCAAACTCTGTTCTGTTTAAAGTGAAAAATGTGTCATTGTTTACATTAGGGGCATTCGTCCTTTTCCCTGAAAAGCTGGAATTTGCCTGTGGGAATGTTCAGTGCATGAAAAAAAAAAAGCGGGGGGATGGGAGAGAGGACAATCTCAAGCACACATTGGTAGTACAATGACAACTTTCCCACAGAACTCTGTTGAAGAATGCCGTCCCTCTGGAATATGACAAACCCATTACATTTCTAGCCCTTCCTTTCGAAACCGAAGCCCCAAGTGCACAGGAAATGAGATATTCACAGATCAAAGAGCATTCCTTCTATTCTTCAGTAGTGCAGAGGAAAGTCTCATGGGTGGCTGTTTCCCAAACGAAGAGATGACCGGGGGTAATGAGTTTTAAATTGTTGAATGAATGAAATAATATATCCCAATCCCAATTTAATTGGGATTATCGGATGCACTCATGTGACCGTTTCACATGAAAAGATTCAATCCAGTGAGAAATCTATGAGACAAACACATTAACTAGCAAAACCTTGTCAGTGAACTGGAATACAACCATTTTACACCCAGAATGCCAAGATCTGAGTATAATTGTGGTAATGTTGAACCCGAATATGAGAGAAATTATATTGCATATAACAATTATATGAGCCACAGTGCCACGGTGGTTAGAGTGCAGTACTGCAGGCTACTTCTGCTGACTGCCGGCTGACTGCAATTTGGCAGTTCAAATCTCAACAGCCTCAAGGTTGACTCAGCCTTCCATCCTTCCGAGGTGGGTAAAATGAAGACCCAGATTGTTGGGGGCAAGAGGCTGACTCTGTAAACCGGTTAGAGAGGGCTGTAAAGCACTGTAAAGTGTATATAAATCTAAGTGCTATTGCTATTATACCCAGAATGTCAAGATCTGGCTATGATCCCTATAGATAGGAGAATAAAACTATTATTATCTTTACTTTTATGTTCCTTTGCATCCAAAAGGAGATTGATAGTTTCATAAAATAAACATGCCACTCCATTCCATGTTGGCAAGATAAACATTCGGTGTTACATATCCGTGAAAGGTATTTGGGACAGTTTATTTAAATCATATAAAATAAATCGGTTATAAGTAGAACTATCAATCTGGATAAACCAAGGCAATGTGTTTTAAGATACAAGCCCATAACATGTGAATTAATAATCTTTGTGGGAAGAAGGCATAGGTTACAAGTGGAGAACTCCTTCTCCTATTAGAAGATCTGCATCTTTTCCTATTAGCCCAAAGAAGGCATGAGTGAGGTTTCTAAATAGCAAGAAATTGAAATCCAGAAAGGAAATCCTTATCATAGACATTTGTAGATTGAGCCTGTTGTTTGCTCACAATACAGGTAGTCCCCGAGTTACAACAGTTCATTTAGTGACCAATCAAAGTTACAATAACATTGAAAAAAATGACTTATGCTTGTTTTTCATATTTCAGACATTTGCAGCATCCCCATGGTCATCTGATCAAAATTCAGATGCTTGGCTCATGATGGTCGCAGTGTCCCAGGATCATGTGATCACCTTTTGTGAATTTTCTAACAAGCAAAGCCAATGGGAAGCCAGATTCACTTAACAAACACGTTACAAACTTAACAGCTGCAGTGATTCACTTAACAACTGTGGCAAAAAGGTCGTAAAATGGGGCAAAACTCATTTAACAAATGTCTCGCTTAGCAACAGAAATTTGGGGTTCTGTTGAGGTCCAGGACTACCTGAATAGCTTGAATTTTTTTTCTTTCTCAACTATATGAGTCGGATATAGCACTGACTAAATAAATGGGTTTTTTGTTCCTGGCAGTTGGCTAATGATCTAAATTAACCTGGGAACGATTCATATTTTCTCTTTAATTTTTAGTATTATAGCCATAATTATCATATTAACAAGTGTGCAGCCATCTCCTTGAAATCCACACACATATGTTCTTTCTCTCTCAAACACATACATTGCTATAATTTTTTTTCTAATTTCCTAATTATTATAGGAGTGCAAATACATATCTCAAGTCTCATTTCCAGATGACTATCGTGTGCTTATTTGCACTTCTTAGAGGCCTGAGGAAAGCCTTTTTACACTTTTGCACCTTTTTAAAGAAAGGAAGTTCAGAATGTGTGTTGTTTCTCAGCTACCAGAAGGACGTGTTACTCCTGTTTTGATTGTCAAAATAGGAATGGAATAAGTGACGTACATCAATTCTGTCACATGTTACCATTAACTCTGATGCAGCACATACAAGCCTTCACAGAGTTCACAAATTTTGGCCAACAAAAGCATGAGTAAGCTATCAGGGTGCATGGTGTGATATTTAACACCAAGGTTGAAGTAAATGGTAATGTGCTAAAAACCTAAATGTCATCTTACATGATGCTATACATCTTTGAAGTTGTTGAAGATGTAGACTCATGTGGATGATAGGAATTCTATCAGTCTGCTTCAGAGGTGGGCTTCACATAACTTAACAACGGGTTCACCCAGAATTGAAAATGTGAGTGCATGCACACTGCATCAAAGACACAGTGATTGCATAAGATGGGATAGCTTCACACACACACACGCCTTGCACACATGCACACTCTATAGAAACCATGGTGATTGTATAGGACGGGATAGCGCCAGGGTGGGTGGTAGGCCCAGTCACTGGCCGTAACTACCAGTTTGCCCGAACCGGTCCAAATAAGGCCTGCTTGTGAAGAATGCTAAAGATAAAACAACTTGCCTCCGGAAGTTGTGAATAGCAATAGCACTTAGACTTATATGCTGCTTAACAGTGCTTTTACAGCCCTCTCTAAGCGGTTTACAGAGTCAGTCTATTGCCCCCAACAATCTGGATCCTCATTTTACCCACCTCGGAAGGATGGAAGGCTGAGTCAACCTTGAGCTTCGTGAGATTGAAACTGCCAAATTGCAGTCAGCCAGCAGTCAGCAGAAATAGCCTGCAGTACTGCACTCTAACCATTGCACCACCATGGATCATGTTGGCTTAAAAGTTCCTGGAAACTTTTGCTGAATGTCCAACACTGGAAATTTTGAAGAAGAGAATTGGACAACCATTTGTCTGAAGTGGTATAGGGCTTCCTGGATGAGCAGGAGGTTGATTTAGAAGACCTCCAATGTTCCTTACAACTCTGTTATTCTGTTAAAACAAGGAGCCAGGAACTTTTAAGCCAACATAAACACAGAAACATAGAGTTAGAAGTGGTCAGTTAGGTTATCAAGTCCAACTCTTGTTCAAGGTAAAAATATATAAAAGGCTTCAGAATTCTGTGTGTCTGTCTGTCCATCAGGATCCATCAGCAGAAAAAATCTCCAAAAACAGAATAAGACCAATTTTTCTGCAGGGAATTGGGAGGGGGGGGATGAAACAATTGGGTTCAAAAGGGCCTGAGTTTTCCCAAATCCCTCCAATGCATCTCCCTTGCAAACATGATTGGGCAGAACACAGAATCAATGAGGCAGAACCGCTGGTTAAAAAAAAACTGATAAGAATTCAAGAAGTTGCATGCTGCATGTTTTTCCTTCCTTGTTCTTGCTGAAAAATTACTGTGGGTAATTTCAAGTTTACTTTGCACCCAGGACATTCCCGGTAGGTTCAGCTATCAAAAATACATACTGGTGTTCATTTATTAAACTGGCAAAATGAAGCACAAATTAGACAGACAGAGGCAGAGAGAGAGAGAGAGATGAACAACAGGCAAGAATTTACATGATCGCTGTCACTATCTATCTTTCTGGAGCTCTAGGTATGATAGTTAAGCTTTGTGATTTCAAGTTTTATCAGGTGCTGTCAATCTTACCGAGTGGACCAAGTCTGAAAGTACAATTCTTCCCCTGTGCCCTTTACACCCCCAGAAATAAGTGACTTTGCCCTGCCCACTATTGTAGCTGCAGACCAGAAGCGGTATTCAGCCCAGTGGTGGGTTCCGGCTTCCGTTACTGCTGGTTTGCTCAGGGACACACTTTGTGTGCGCGTGCATGTGCAGTAGCAAAAAATTGCAGGAGCAAAAAAACAAGATGGTGGCGCCTATGGCACAGCCGATAGAACTGGTTTGGGGGCATGGCCGGGCTGAGTTACTACCTACTCGGCCGAACCGGTAGGAACCCACCTCTAATTCAGCTGGTTCTTTCTGGTTTGGGCAAACCAGTAGCAGTGGCTGCGGGAGGATCCACCCCCCTCATCCTGACATAATGTGCGAGCACTGCACATGCGCAGAAGGCAGTGCACATGTGCAGACGCGGCACATGTGTTCACATTTGTGAACCGGCAGGAGAGGTAAGTGAATTCCCAATGCTGCTGCAGACTATGGTGACTCGTATCTGACCATTCCGTTGGCAGGTTTTCTGGTGCCAGGTACCCAAGTTCATTCCCACACACCATTACAGGTACTGATGTCAGTTTTATGTTCTGACACATGCACTAATCTTTCCCAAGAGAGGAATCCATAGTATTATTCCAGTGAAATGAAGTAACTATATTCAATGTAATTTTTATTAGCCCAGATAATGTTACTGGACTGGGACTAATAATTAGATCAATAAAACAAGATGTTCCAAGTGCTGTACTTTTTCCTCTGACAAACGATGATCTCTCAATATTCAAGAAATTGTTTATTTTTACAGATATCTATTTTTAGATGTTCAGTGCCAGCCTCCACTTCCTCTTCTCTTTCCTCTTGGTGCTCTACAGATGCAATAAATTACAATATCACATTTCTTAAGTAGACTCTTCATATAATTCAGAATTAGACTGGATGGACAACCATTTGCTTCAAACTCTTGTGTGGGTTTAAAGCTCAGTGACCATTGTGCTGAAATTATCCCAGTAATATCCCATCATCCTGATATAGGAAATCAGTGAAATCCATGAGCCTTAAAATAGACCTCTCTCACACAGAGAGAAACACAACACATGCAGAGAGGAGAATCTTACCATCGTCTGCGGCAATCTGCAAAATTCTTTTTCTAGTCTGGTATGTGGTGTCTTCTATTAATCTGTGGAAAAATTCCCATTTCCTTCAGCCCTTGACCCTCTACCCTCCTTTAAAAAAGTGCAGCTTTCAAATGACTCACCGTATCCTAAACATTACAGCAATAACTGGATCTAATAGAGCTGTGCAAGTTTTCTCCCCATAACATTCTCTGAAAACAACAAATGAGGCTTATTATGGGAAGGCAAATTCAATTTAAGAGGTTCTAACTTCAATTCCATCTCTAATAGGATTGCAGCAGCTAAAAGATGCAACTTGTTCAAAGGAAACTGAAGAAATAGAAAGGCATATGGCGATTCACAGTAGATTTAAGACATCCTTGCGTGCACAGAAATTCAAGGGAATGGATTTAGTGGCCTTGTTAAGAGCATCCAAGTTACCCAGGACCACTGGGTGTTCATTATTTACTATCTGTCTAAGGAAAATATAGGAATGATGATTCGTGTTAGGAAAGCTCCCCGTTGGGAGAGCGAGTATGTTCAGAGAAGCGTTGTGAGAGTTGTGTTGGAGAACACACAAACCAGCATACGGAGACACTGCAGTTTAAATAGGCTTTTATTTTCGTGGAAATTGAGGTATCAGAGTCCATCAAACAGTCCAAGTCATACACGGATAAGACAGTCAGTCATCAATGTTTTTCAGTTAAGGGATAATCCAAATAACACTGGACTAGAAGACCTCCAAGGTCCCTTCCAACTCTGCTATTGTATTGTGTGTGTGTGTGTGTGTATTGGCACTAGTGGATTCTATGCTTAGCATATGGTTTTCTGGATCTTCAAATCCATTCTCACAGAAATGATTGAAGAATTTCTTTTATATTTTCAATTCAGTATATTAATGCCCGACAACTTATTTTTTCTCCCATCCTAGTTGGCTTAGTTCGCTACAGCACCATAAATACAGATACCATAAACACAACACCACAAATACACACACCATTAATCAATGGGAACCAAGTTTATTTTAAAGCAACTTTTTTTTTACAAGTAGTCCTCATTTAGTGACTACAATTTATTTGATCAAATAAAGTTACCTGTTGGTCTTTTTCTCTAATTCAGTATTTTTCTTTAATTTAAAACAGGAAGTTGATCTTTAATAAAATATTCCTTTTTTATCGCTGACATTCTTCCTAACAAATACATGTTTTGCCTTTTTCCATTTCCATGTATCTACCATTACATTTTTTTTCCAAATCTGTGAATAGTTGCTCATAAATAAATACAGGATTTTATTAAATAGAATCTCAGACTCAATCAGATTAATAGTGATATTAAATTCTATTGTTTTCTGAAAGTATTACTTTTCCCTTTCCGATAAATTCCACATAAACATTTGAGTCTTGTTCTTGTTAATCCAATATTGTGATAAACAACCATATTGCTATATTTGTTCCTGTAAATATTCCAAGGGTCCCTTGGAGGGATGGTGATGAGCATATTACAGGCATATGTTTCTGTGTGTCTTTCTGATTTACTAGTTTGATTCCTGAATCTCTATTCCTAATGGTATCTCCTGTGCCAATAGATTTAAGACCAATAATTGTCTTGTCCCTTTCATTATCATCTCTCTCTCACTCTTTCTCTCTCTCTCTCTCCCTCCCTCCCTCCCTCCCTCCCTCCCTCTCTCTCTCTCTCTCCCTCTCTGTTTACTTTCATGTGAAAACGGTAGAAAAATAAGTGGATTTAAAGAAATTCCACCTAGAAATGAGTGCTCTTTATTCTTAGAAGAAATTACTGGAAATTGATAAGGGGATATTTAATGAAAGTATACAATAGTCACTTTATTTGTCTACAGTAGAGGTGTCGAACTCAAGGCCCACAGACCAGATCCAGCCTGCGGGGTGCTTAGATCTGGTCCGCAGGGCCACACTGGAAACAGTGAAGGAACAGCCCGCTGTGCCTCTGCCGGTGAAAATGGAGCTTGGGAGGGCCATTTGAACCCCTCCCAGACTCCATTTTTGGCCATGACGGCTTCCTGCAGCTTTCTGCCACTGAAAACGGAGTATGGGGAGGCTATGCATGGCCCACCTGAGCTCCATTTTCACTGGCAGAGGGTTGCAGGAGGCCGCCGGAGCCAAAAGCAGAACTCGGGAGCCCGTTTTCACTGGGTCACCGCAGGCACCTCCCACACAAGTGATGTCAAGCTGCCCACACCCACCTTGCCCCTCCCCCAAGGTCAAACACAACCGTGATGTGGCCCTGAATGAAATTGAGTTCGACACCCCTGGTTTACACAAACAATGGGGAGAGCCAAATGTTCTGGCCAAGAGATGATGCTCAGAAATGAATATCAAGAGTGAATAAATGTCACCATATTGCTCCATACTTTAAAAGGATAGAGAAGATCTTTTTATTGCCAATGTATGAAAAATAGCACTGGTTACAGCAAAAGAAATAATGAAAATCAGATATAATATTTATATATCTTTTTCCTATTTAAGGAGAAAGAAAACAAATCTGGAACGTTACGTAGGAGCAAATAATGGAAAAAATGTCCAAAACTGATGAGATATTGTTAGTAGTACAGAGATCAGAAACCAAGATTGATTCAAGGTCATGATGCAGAGTCATTTTTTTTAAAACTTGCCACATGATTGTACTTTTCAGGGAACTGCAAAGATAAGTCCTTCAAGTTGCAATGATGTATTTTAGTTTGGAAAAATACATAATAAGTAGATAAGAGGATGAAAAATATTGAATACAGAAGGCTATAAAATGATTCCCCTTTCTCACACTGCATGATGTGTATACATAAGAGGGCAGCTAAACATCAGATGCAGGGGTGGGTTTCAGGCGGTTCGCGGCGGTCCCCGCAAACCGGTTGGTCGGCAAACCTGGATGTAAGTAACTTCCGGAAACGCCGAAGGGTCCACCCACCCGCCCACATTTCTTACCCGGTTTTGATGAGTTCTGCACTTCCACGCATGCGCAGGACGCATACAGCGCCTGCGCAATCCTCCAGGAGCAGCTGGAGCATCGCACAGACGCTAGTACGTATGCGTGCACTGCGCGCATGCATGAGGACGCCGCCGGCCCCGTTCCAACCGAACCGGTTGGAACGGGGCGAGAAACCCACCCCTGATCAGATGAAATGTAAATCTTCAACCAACATCTGGAAACAGACCCCAGTCAGGATAGTCCCATCCATACCTTCTCTTAAGAAAATCCCAGTGTTCAGTTCATAGTGTTTACGATAGTAAATACAGATTGCATGCTGCAAAACTTCCAAAATTGGCTACTCTAGAATTTGCCAATGCCTTGAAAAGAAGGGTGACTTAGGTTCCCTATGCCAGCTAGCTACTGTATGTAATTGATTTTATGCAGATATTTAGAATAGAATAGCAGCATTGGAAGGGACTTTGGAAATCTTCTAATCCAACCCCCTGCCTAGGCAGGAAACCCTCCACCACTTCAGACAAATGGTTATCTAGCATCTTCTTAAAGAGGTCCAGTGTTGGGGCATTCACAACTTCTGGAGGCAAGTTGTTCCACTTAATTGTTCTAACTGCCAGGAAATTTCTCCTCAGTTCTAAGTTGATTCTCTCCTTGATTAGTTTCCACCCATTGCTTCTTGTCCTGCCCTCAGGTGCCTTGAAGAATAGTTTGACTCCCTCTTCTTTGTGGCAGGCCCTGAGATATTGGAAGACTGCTATCATGTCTCCCCTAGTCCTTCTTTTCATTAAACTAGACATACCCAGTTCCTGCAACTGTTCTTCATATGTTTTAGTCTCCAGTCTTTAGTCTTCATATGTAGTCTCCATATGTTTTAGTCTACTTTTGAAAGTAGTATTTGAAAAAGAATGTTTTTGAAGGTTGCTTACAAAAAGGAGTAAATATATTTCAGAGAGAGAGCAAGTAGTCCCATTTGGAACAAGGAACTCCATCACTAAACACTAATCTATCTATCTAAGTATCTATCTAAGAATCTATCTATCTATCTATCTATCTATCTATCTATCTATCTATCTATCTATCTATCTATCTATCTATCATCTTTCTATCTTTCTATCTTTCTATCTTTCTATCTTTCTATCTTTCTATCTTTCTATCTTTCTATCTTTCTATCTTTCTATCTTTCTATCTTTCTATCTTTCTATCTTTCTATCTTTCTATCTTTCTATCTTTCTATCTTTCTATCTTTCTATCTTTCTATCATCTTTCTATCTTTCTATCTAATTGTGTCAGATCCTTCTTCATTCAAAAATCAGGAAAGAAAAACACAGGACTCCATTGGTAGAGATCAAGTGTACTTTTACTAATTATAAATGATTAGAAGCGAAGCTAAGCGAAGTCTGGTTATTTAGGCGCGAAAGCAAATAATACATTGTATATTTCATTCCCCTCCCCCTGGCATCCCGTACACAGTCCAATCATAAAACTCCCAAATGTCAGGTGTGAGATAACTTCGAAAGGCATCACCAGGATGGAATGCTGATCCGTTGGCCTTGGCGGGAAACCTCCTCCTCCACATGCGCAGTAAGGTGGACAGTTCAAAATCCAGAATCTTCCTCCAGCACAACAATGAATCCCCTCCCAAATACCATGCCCCCCATTCCCAGTTCAATGGCAGCCGAAGCAGCAGCAAAGCAGAGGCTGACAAATTGTCTGTCTACCTGTCTGTCTGTCTATCCATCTAATAACTAAGCCATGCACATAAGAACTGCTTTTGTAACAAAGTTGGAAGAAAACAACTGTCTCCTTTGCAAGAACAACTTGAATGTCACTTGAGAGTCAGAGCAATGCTTCCTAGCCAACTGCTCATGAGAAAGAGTGGTCATCATTCCCAATGGATTTCTAGCCTCCATCTATTGTAGATGTTTGTGCAAAACACCTATGCAGAAATATTTTTAGGTTGCCTCAAAGTAACATGGCTGCTTAAAAAAAAAAGGAAAAGGAAAAAGTGAAGTATACTTTGCTAATAAAACAACTTCCTCATGAAACTGATTCAACTTCTGTCTCTCTCCAAAGGGTGTGTATTATTTTACAACTGAAATTTAAAAATAAATATTGGATTGACTTTCATCATTTCTGGGAAATCCTTTTGCCAAGGCTTCCCATTTCTTATTAGATTAATATTGCAAAAGAAGAGAGAGTGTGTACATAGAGTCTCATGGAATTTCATTTTGGTTTTGTTCGGTAGCCTTATGGTTTATATTTTGCTCTTCTGTATTTTTTAATTGGCTAGAGTTCTGGAGTAAGATGGATTGATAAATAAAAGTTTAAAAGTATATTTTCAGTTCTTTTAAGTTGTCTGATTCTGGGCCACCTCCTTCTTAGTAAATAGGGATGAAATGTCATTTAAATGGACTTGATCATTACATGAAAAACGGCCTAGTTCATATACAAAGATACTCCAAGCACTAATAATTAGATAATTATTTTCCAATTCATGAAAAAAAAACCCACCATGTGTTTTCACTCAGGTCAAGTTTTGGAAACTACAATTGAACAGCCGTTCTTCTTAACTTCATTGAGAACTATACTGGTCAGGAATCTTTGAGAACTGCCTCTGTTGGAGCACGGAGTCTGCTTCTCTTGAAATGAACAGATTCACTTGCAATGGTCAATTCTATTGAAAAGCAGTAACATGAAAAGGAGAAGTTTTCTTTTTCTAGGAAAGCTGCTGGATCAGAAGACAAACTAGGATGATCATATTCTTCCATGGTACAGCAAAGTTGCTGATGGGTGAATTCTGGAAGCTGAAGTTCACACAAGTTGCCAAGGTTGAAAAAGAGATATCCTGTTTCCCCGAAAATAAGATAGGGTCTTATTTTCTTTTGACCCCTGAAATAAGCGCTTGGCCTTATTTTTTGGGAGGTCTTATCATTTTTGAGGTGCAGGAGGCGGTGAGCATGGTCACCTCATGGTTCCTCCTGTGTCACATTATTTTCAGCAAGGGTTTATTTTTGGGGGAGGGCTTATTTTAGCACATGCGCTCAAAAGCCCAATTGGGCTTATTATCTGGGGAGGTCTTATTTTCGGGAAAACAGGGTAGTGTGGTAGAGATGAGGCTTTATTTCATCAGTGATAGTGAATCTATGACACTTGCGTCAAAGGTGACACACCACAATGTTCTGGGTGACATGCCAGAAGTCACCAATACTCAACAACAACTATTCTCGAGAAACACACCCTGTTCTTGTGTCACTTTTTCCAGAGGCCATGCAAGAATGAGGTGTTTCCATGCAACCTCCAGACCCTCTGAATATCAGGGCATGCTTTTGCACAGTTTTAGAGGCTAGAGAGGCCATTCTCTGAAGCTATTTCAAGAACAAAAACTTCATATGACCCAGAGCAGACCACAGGGCTCTGTCCACAGAAAGAGGAAGTGGCCTGAAGCTAAGTGGCTTGTAGCAGGTCCTAAGAGTAAACCATTGCCCAAGGCTCGGTGGAAGCAGTTGTGCTAGGACTTGTGAGAAATTTCATATCAAAATATATTTTATTCTTTATACCATTTCTATCTCCCCTTAAAACAGGAACAGAATCCACAACGGGCTAAGAATCAGTGTCTCCACTAGATAACTGACAGTCAAGCTAAAACTAAGTTAATCAAATAAAAATAGCAAACGGGGGGAGAATCTTTCACTCAAATCTTCCTCAAACCTCCAAATAGGTTACACAGACCTAATCAACATATCAAAGGAAAAAGTCTGTAAATACAAATAGAGTTAAATAAATTACGTGTTCCAACAGAACTGCATGTTCACAACAATAAACATCACAGATGACATATCTACACACACACGCACACACACACTTCAAATGTCACCCTAGAATCAGCATGTAGACCAGTGATAGTCAACCTGGTCCCTACTGCTCACTAGTGGGCGTTCCAGCTTTCATGGTGGGTGGTGAGGGTTTGCTATAACTATAACTCTGCTTTATAAATTTTATAAAGTAAAGTTACTTCTCTACTTTATAAATCACCATTAATATGGAACCGGTGGGCGGTTAGAAAATTTTACTACTAACAGATACAAAAGTGGGCTGTAGGTATAAAAAGGTTGACTACCCTTGATGTAGACACTTGTTCACCCAAGACACGCTGTATAACTGTGTCACTGTACCCCATTTCTCTGTAGCTGCCCCTACTACTTGCTTTTAGGAATAAATATCTCTTCTTTCCTCACAGTTGTCTAGATCTGATTTTTATTTATTCTTGTGCAACCCCAGCTCGAGTTGAAACCCCAAATTATTCTTCTGACAGGCTGAAGACCTAAGTTGTGGACTGTTGTCAAGGGCCACACTTTAGGATGGCATAGATGGGGGAATAAAGAATTGTTTCTCTTTTATTAAAGGGAGGGGGGGTGACATCCCAAGGGAATCGAGTTAGGCATTTTCCAAAATTTTGACACACCAAGCTCAAAACATTTCACCATGACTGCTTTATATGTCTCTTTAAAAGCCTGCACATTGACTTGTATCATATCCAAAGTTTGGGCTTCTCTTAAAGCTTTCAAACCTTAGATTTTGCCTGATTCATTATAAATAAAAATAGGTGTTTTGGATCAGAAAGAAACTCCTGTTAATTTATTCTGATTTATATCGATTTATTCTGATTGATGAGTCTTCTTATACTGGTTGCCTTTAGTAATTACTATGACAATGTTTTTAAAGTGCTAAATTGATACAAGGTCACCTTTAAATCCAATACTAATGTAACATTATTTTGAAATTTCTTATTCAATGTTATATAGGTGGTAGATCTCTTTTTTTTGCTCTCATCCCCTCTTTTAAATATCTGTTAAAATGAAATGAATAAAGTAACTCAATTTGTAGATTTCCTTTTTTAAAAAAAATATTCTGGAGTAGGTTGTCATATTCAGAATCCCGGAGAATGGCAGTACAATCTCCTTTCTAAAGGGCTCCTTAACACCCCCCCCCCCATCCAAATCTAAAACCTACAATTTAACCCAAATAGGTTGAGCAAAACTAGCCATGCTCCATTTAGATCAAAATAATCACAATCTTCTTTTCATGTTGGAAATGCTTGGGTGGACAACACACAAACAACACATATACACACGCTGATCCCAGGGGAAAGAATCAGGCAATTTCCTGTGACTTTTTAATGAGCCCTTGAAAAGGAATTGCAAATTTTAAACAAAATGGGGGTATTTTAAGTAAGAATAATAAATAGGAAACTTACCCAATTTTCCAAAGACAACATCACAGTTTTAGTATAAGCTGTTTCTCATGAGGTGATGGAAGGAAAGGAAGTGAAATATCCTATAATTCTACCTAATATTTTGGAGAAATGTATAAATTTACTGTACTGTAATCTGTATAATTGCTACCTTAATGGATTAGCACACTCAACGGGAATGAAAAAATAAGAAACAACATAATTATTAGACTAAATGAAATGCTGGTTTCCCCCCACCCCCACCCCCAAATTACTCACACATTTTGCCTATGTTTTCTTTGAAATGTTACCTTAGTAAAATTACTTATATTATTTCAGTACTGGCACTCTTAAGGTTTACTCTACCAGAAAATAAACTATTAGAAGTAAAAAAAAAACAACCAGAACCTTTTTCAGTCTTGGAATGACATGTAATAGGTAGTCCTTGCTTAGTGACCACAATTGGGACCAGCAAGTACCACAGTCACTAAGGCGAACATCATGTTGCCCGGATGAGCTTACAACTGCATTTTCTTTTTGATCATTAAGGGAAACCTTTGATCATTACGGGAAACGGGACATGATTTATGATTTTACTTCCACCTTCTCTATTAACCCTGCTTCTTGCAAGTGAGTTATGAAACACCACAAACGGCAATTGTAAACAGCTGTGTAAAATTGATGATTGCAAATGCCTGCTGCTTGCGAAGCACCCAAATGGCAATCGTGTGACTGTAGGATGTTTGACAATTATAAATGCAAAGATCGGTCCTCAAGCGGTTTTGTTTTACGCAGTTGTAACTTTGAATGGTTGCTAAACGAGGCAGCTGGTGAGAGAAGACTGCTTGTGCACATCGTGTTCTGAAAACCAGCTTGGAAATTTAAAAAAATGGAGAAGTCGGGATAAAAACTAATTTCTCTTAACTTTATTTTAAACGAATAAGAATTGTATTAATAAAACGAATATGATCGCTCACCTTTGTTGGATAGGTTCCCTTTTGATCCCATAAACTATAATGATCATTTGCAGGGATGGCCTGCTACAGGTTCGCCCGGGTTCAGGAGAACCCGTAGCTAACGTTACGGCCGGTTCGGAGAACCTCCAAATCCCACCCCTGGCTGGCCCACCCCCCCTCCCAGGACT
The DNA here is from genome assembly GCF_051295495.1 of Thamnophis sirtalis. NCBI lineage: Eukaryota > Metazoa > Chordata > Lepidosauria > Squamata > Natricidae > Thamnophis > Thamnophis sirtalis. The sequence continues at coordinate 18,632,874 of NW_028261381.1, forward strand.
CTCCACGCAGCTTGTTTTGTATGCGAGGTAAGTTCAGAGCCTACAAGGAGGGCCAAGGAGGGGAAAAAATGGGCCTCTTGGAAGTTCCAGAAGGCTGGAAATGGGCCCATTTCCAGGCTTCTGAAGCCCAGAGGAGGCAGTTTTCATCTTCCCAGAGGCTCAAGGAAAGCCTCTGGAGCCTGGGGAAGACAAAAATGCCCCCCCTCCCACCATGGTGCAGGAGGGTGACTAGGCCACGCCCACTATAGCTACGCCCACTCAGCAACTGGGCAGAGCAATAGCAATAGCAATAGTTAGGCTTATATACCGCTTCATAGGGCTTTCAGCCCTCTCTAAGCGGTTTACAGAGTCAGCATATTGCCCCCAACAACAATCCGGGTCCTCATTTTACCCACCTCGGAAGGATGGAAGGCTGAGTCAACCTTGAGCCTGGTGGGATTTGAACAGCCAAACTGCTGAACTGCAGTCAGCTGAAGTAGCCTGCAGTGCTGCATTTAACCACTGCGCCACCTCAGAGAACCAGTTGCCGAAATTTTTGAAGCCCACCCCTGATCATTTGGCAGAAGTTTGGAATGCATTGGGAATTGCATGTTGTTCTGGGGTCTTGGTTCCCCACTCCCCGCAAATTTAAAAATGACTCCAACTTATAGAAGAAGTTGTCACCTGGAAGGCCCTGGAATGTCCTACAGTTATTAATTTTGGTCTATGGCCAGTCATGGCACTTTTTGAACCTGTTGCTAATTGGATTTATATTCGGGATTCTGTCATTTTCCAGGATCAGTAAAAGAGGAGATAGTCATTTATTATTGCTGTATTTCACAGGAAAAAATTATCCATCAACTACTTCCTATTAAAGCAGCTTTTGCCACAAAATTCTCCAACAAATGCAGACGTTTATGAATCCCCAGTCTCAGAGGTGTAAAGGGTCTATTCCCAGGCAAGCTGATTTAAGATCCACATAAATCATGGGAAAATGAAAGCAGAATGTTCACAGCGTGTTCTCCTGAAGGGTTAACATTTGCAAGTAATGAGCACTCTTAAAAGTCACAACATCAACATAAAATGGGGCAAAAACAGCTGCTGAAATGCTGCACATCAATTTGAGGTAACAATAGCGGGTGGGTGGCATAGAGAATAATTTTGGAACTGCAACACAAGTCAAGGGCATGAGATCTCTGATCAGTTCTTCATGGCTATATTCCACCAGCTCCACCTAGTGGCTATTGGTTTCCTTTGCAATAAAATACCTGCTAACATCTTACCTATTGAAAATTAGGAAACCCAAAATGGTGTGTGACTGATCAGAGAATTGTTTTGTTCCACGGACTCATTTGTGGTGGTTTATCAAAACCATGCAGCATTAGAAACGTCCTTAATCCATTTATACTAGTAAAGCTCTCATTTCTGTAGCTTTTAAGTGGATGAAATTATGTATCCTAAGCAGTGGTGGGATTCAATTTTTTTTTACTATCTGTTCTGTGGGTGTGGCTTGGTGGGTGTGGCAGGGGAAGGATACTGTAAAATCTCAATTGCCTCCCAATCAGCTGGGATTCGGGAGGTAGAGAATAGATGGGGGCAGGGCCAGTCAGAGGTGGTATTTACCAGTTCTCTGAACTACTCAAAATTTCTGCTACCGGTTCTCCAGAACTGGTCAGAACCGCTGAATACCACCTCCTAGAACAACAATTTTTGAATGAAGGTAGCCACATTGCCTAATTAACGGAATGCATCCCAAAATCTTGGACCCATGACTCCCATGGATTTGAAACTTAGAAAAATGTTATAAAACATTTTATGACATAAGCATGATCATAAACGTTTATGACTTAATGTCATAAAACATTTCCTGACATGATTTCTTTTTTTGGCTGGAGGTTCAACATGGGCTATTTTCAAAGCAGATATCTCTCTGAATGAAGACAGTACATTGAAAGATCTATCATTGTTGAAGACCTTGAGGAATCTGGAAAAGAAATATCTCTGAAAAGATGAACCGAGGGATTAGGACTGTAGATGATCAATTTACAACTTTCAAGGAAAACATGATATAATACCATGTTTCCCCAAAAATAAGAATGGGTCTTATTTTCTTTTGACCCCTGAAATAAGCACTTGGCCTTATTTTTGGAGAGGTCTTATTATTTTTGAATTGCAGGAGACTGTGAACGTGGTCACTTCATGGCTGCTGCTGCGTTGCAATATTTTCGGGGAGGGATTATTTTAGCGCATCCACTCAAAAGCCTGATTGGGCTTATTATCCGGGGAGGTCTTGTTTTGGGGGGAAAAGGATAGCTTTCCCAAAGTTTCACTTATGTGGGACTTCATCTTTCAGTAGAAAAGGTTGTAATGTAATGGGGATAATGTAAAGTCTAATTCTGAATATACAAAAGCATTTAGTATTGCCCCAAAGATAAACCATCAGTGTTGTGGCCCAGCAGGAGTCGTTGGAGCTGTCACCATACTCCAACAGTGAGGGGCCCTATGAGTCGGCTCTGCAGGATGTGGAGGACCCTGGACAGGGTTCCAACTCTGAGCAGGGCGCAGAGAGGCTCGTTGGTCACCAGCAGGCGCCTGAGCCTTGGACCAGTGGGGAGGAGACAAGGGAGAGTGATCCGTTCGCCAGCAGTGAGTTGTTCCTGGATGCCCGGCACCGAAGAGCTAATAGGCGTCAGGAACAGTTGTGCAAGTACAGGAGGTAATTGCACTCAGCTGGTGGTCATTAAGCTCCTCTCCAGAATATAAAAGGACTGCTTGTGCACACGCCCCGCTTGCAGACATCAACGCAGGAACTAATGTTGGAGAACAGAATTGTGAGCTTGGCTGTCAGCCTCTGCTTTGCTGCTGCTTTGGCTGTCATTGAAACGGGGAGGGGGGGCATGGTATCTGGGAGGGGAATCATTATATGCTGGATTGCTGCAAGACTTATATGTGTTGGATTGCTGCCAAGGACCTGTCTGTCTGTTAATAAATTCCGGAAAGTATCTTTGACTCTGAGTGTGTTGGCGTGGGAAGAGGGGGGTCAGAACACATCTCTAGCAAACTTTTCTTGATCAATAATAGATGCCTAAATTCTCATTGTATACTACCTAAGAAGTATCAACATTCCTCTTTTAATTATATGAAATGTATATACCCATCTCACACAAGAAGACTCTGGGTGGGGTACAATAAAACCAACAATTGCAGCACATTATAAAAACCATTTAAATTAAATAAACACAAATAAGAATAATACCACCAGAGGGCTAAAATCAGAATGAAATAGGCAATGCCACCAATATGAGGGCTCCCTGATGCCAGGCAATGCCAAGGCCTGGTGGGAAATAAAACATGCTTTGAGGGCTTTCCGGAAGGCCTAAGTACTAGGGCTAACTTCACCTCAGAGGGCAGTGAGGTTCCACACAGACAGGAGCCACAGCAGGAATGATTTCTCTCCCAGGTCCTGTCAGATGAAACTCATTAACAAAAAGGACTTCAGATGAGACCGGTAGATATAATCGAGAAGAGGCAGACCCCAGATAACCTAGTGTCTGCCTTGGAGTGTTTTAAAAATCCTTTTATATCAGTGGTGAGATTCAAAAATTTTTACTACCAGTTCTGTGGGCTTGGCTTGGTGGGCATGGCGTGGCTTGGTGGGCGTGGCAGGGGAGGGTTATTACAAAATCCCCATTCCCTTCTGATCAACTGGGACTCGGGAGGCAGAGAATAGATGGGGGCGGGGCCAGTCAGAGGTGGCATTTACCAGTTCTCCCAATGACCCAAAATTTCCACTACCGGTTCTCCAGAACTGGTCAGAACCTGCTGAATACCACCCTTGTTTTATATAGTTCCATTCCTTCCTCTGTAGAAGCCCTACTGAAAAACTCCTCTTAATAGTACTGCTTTGTATAGAAGATATCTACATTGCTTCCAATTCCAGACCTTTTACCTAGAAATAAGACCTACTGGATATAATCAACTCTTCTTTTTTAAATTTTCTGGAGGCTCGAGCAGATCCTGTCTTTCATCTAAATTGATTGATCTTAAAAACCTCTATTCTCCCTATGACCAGCAATAGATTCCAAAGAACAAACACTTGAGTTTTTCGTTACACCTCATCACTTTGGATGGAACATAATCCACAGAAGCTGATTTTCAATCCCTGAAAAAATTAAAAACTGCTATCATCTGAGTAGCATAAAGCATGCTTGTGTATGTGTGTGCGTGCAGACGTGTATATGTACATATGTGTGCACATGTACATGACATCTTTTTATTGCCATAAATGTTATTTGCCTGGGGAATAAATTTTCTGGGGAATTATAAAGCTACATTTTGGGTCCACTGAAAGAGGAGTATTTTACAAGGGCCAGTCCTAATATCAGGAAGTGAGTAGTTTTAATGAAACCACAAACATCTGCATTCAACATACTTAACGGTCTCCTTTAAAAAGGAGAATAATAAGGAAATTTACACATCATACCAAAACCACTCCATGTCATACTCAGTGCTTTATTTATGGTTGGCAGTGACTCGTTAGCAAAAGAAACGAAGAAATTTGAAATATCTTTCAAATTACAACTGTTTCCGTTAAACATACACATTAGGAATTGCAGATCAGAGTTTCAAAATCCAGATTTGGTAGGATATTACTTATGCAAAATTGGTACATTTTGACACAGCTAGAAATCCATATTTCTGCTACATTAAGAAAATATTTTCACATCATCTAGATCAGTGTTTCTCAACCTTGGAAACTTGAAGATGTCTGGACTTCAACTCCCAAAATTCCCCAGCCAGCATTCGCTGACTGGGGAATTCTGGGAGTTGAAGTCCAGACATCTTCAAGTAGCCAAGGTTGAGAAACACTGATCTAGAGGCTCTTATTTTCAAAGATCTTGCCTTGGCAGCAATTCTAAGTTGGATTCCTTGTTTTTAAAAGAAGGCATCCTGAGCTATTAATGTTATTAAGGCATGCTCAGTGTTGAACTGGAAGCAGGTTGGATTAACTGTATTGTGGTACATTTCCTATGATTATGTTTTCCTAGAATACTAAAAAGTGCTCTGTAAAAGCTTCAATTGACCAAAGCCATAATGGGTGATGAAAGCTAATATTTATGGACTTATCTAGTGTGTGTCCATTGCATGTACTGTAGAAGTTTGCAAACTTGTCAGATAGGATGTGAAATTAAAGTGAAGGTAGGTAAAATTATGAAGGAAAAGTTAATGTGTACATCAGAAGGAAGGAGATGGTCTCATCTCAATCGTAGTAGGAGCATATAATAAGTCGACTCCACAGGCTGGTGAGAGATGCATATTATACTCCGGTGTGTGGTCATAACAGAAGAACTAGAGATGAATTGGGGGAAATTGTGCAAGATTCTGAATGAACGTAATGCATGTTATTTAGTTAGGTGACAGACATAGATGAGTGGGAATGAGACGTCAATGTACAGAAAAAGAGAGTGAACCATTCTGAGACTCAAGAATGAGTAAGAACACTATGTGCGCTGTAGGTATCTGCTTAGAAAAAGGTATGTTTCAAATGTATGCTATAAGTGTAAGCATATTTCTATGGGCAAGGAATAGATATCTATGATTTGCTTATTATGAAACAGTCTAACACGGGCAGTGGTGGGTTCCAGATTCCATTCCAACTGGTACGGTTGGAATGGCCCTGGTATCACCCACATGCACACATGGTGCGTGCATACATTGTAGCATTAAATGACGCTTCCGCAAGCCTTGGTGATGCTCTAGCTGCTCAGCGGAGCATCGCACAAGCGCTGTATGCACCATGCAAGTGCGCAGAAGCGCCGACAGCTTTAAAACACGGTAAGCAGCGTGGGCGGGCAGGTGGGCCCTCCGGAGTACCATACCAGAACGGTACCCAGTGCTCCGGGCAGGATCCAGTATGCCCGTACCGGGGTGTACCGCCTGCAACCCACCACTGAACACATAAAGAAAAACAGTGAGTAACCATGAGACCTCCTGTTGTGGGTAATTATATCTGTTGTATCTAAGAAGTGAAAACGGCTGTGTATGGGAGCATGCATCTTCTTTATTTATTTATTTATATTTATTAAATTGATATACAACTCATATCACCGATAAGGCAACTCTGGGAAGCTTCACCCTTTGTTACAAGGAGGTATCACTTGGACCCTGCATTCTCCTTCATTGTTATAGAGCAGGGGTGCCAAACTCGATTTCCTTGAGGGCCGCATCATGGTTGTGTTTGAGGGTGGGTGGGTGTGGCCAGGGTGGGCATGGCCACCTCAATGTCACTCATGCCGGGGGCATGAGAGCTCTGCCAATGAAAATGAAGCTCTGGAGGGCCACACATGGCTGTCCCAAGCTGTGTTTTTGATGGCAGAGGCACCTCGTGGGCCAGATCTAAGCACCCCTTGGCCTGGATCTGGCCTGCGGGCCTTGAGTTTGACACCCCTATTGTAGGACATATAATAACAGAAACTTGAAATCCTGTCAGTTTCTCTCTGTCGTCTCTTTATACCAGTGTTTCTCAACCTTGGCAACTTGAAGATGTCCGGACTTCAACTCCCAGAATTCCCCAGCCAGCGAATGCTGGCTGGGGAATTCTGGGAGTTGAAGTCTGGACATCTTCAAGTTGCCAAGGTTGAGAAACACTGCTTTATATCATATAGAATTATGGTGGAATTATTTTAAGTCTCTCCCTTACATAAATTTCTCCAAGAATGAGATCTTCATTGCTAACTCTTTTATTTGTCAATGACGTTAACTTTCTTTTGCTTTCCCTGTCTCCCCAAGAGGGTTGAACATGTCAGAAGAAGTGAAAAAGTTGACTCGGCTCTTTCCTTAAGAAATGAGGGTTTAAACTAGAAGAATTTTAGCTCATTCAGAGATGGCAAGCTCAGCTCTTCTGTAAAGTGGTTGATGTATGAAGGATTCCAAGGCACAAATCAACTATTTTTGTCTGTTATGCCTTGAAAAACTTTTTGTTCCATTTTTCCAGCTAATATGAAATGATCCATGCCCAAATTCTTCAAAGCTTTGCCGCTTGTTTCTCTAGAACAGTATATTTGTCCCATGTTTCAGCCTTCATGAAAAACTCTTATCCCCTGATACGCAGACATTTTATTATTTCAACAAAATGGATAACACGGCGGTTTGAATGCATGCTTTTGACTTCAAATAATACTATCTATCAAGATGGCTGACAGTTTTTTCTGTGATGTATGTGTGTGTTGTGCATTACTTATTGTTGTACTTACTCTTCCTAGAGTCAAGCCAACTTCTGGTATCTTCCAGGATGTTTTTCAGTCTCCCAATCTAACCTATTATTGTGGAAATGTCCATCAGTCCTATATTCAAATAAAAATCAAGTTTAATCCCAGTTGATATTTTTCAAAATAATCTAAATTCAGATGACATGTGTTCATCCATTACAACACATAGACACCTACACACACACACATTAAGTTGTTGACTCTAATTTCTCCAAGACCATTTCTCCAATATAAACTATATTGCCAAAAGTATTCGCTCACCTGCCTTTACTTACATATGAACTTAATATAAGTAACATCCCATTCCTAATCCATAGGATTCAATATGACGTCGGTCCACCCTTTGCAGCTATAACAGCTTCAACTCTTCTGGGAAGGCTGTCCACAAGGTTCAGGAGTGTATTTGTGGGAATTTTTGACCATTCTTCTAGAAGCACATTTGTGAGGTCACACACTGATATTGGACAGGTTTACGTGGCCTACCACTTCGTGGCTGAGTTGCTGTCGTTCCCAAACACTTCCATGTTCTTATAATACAGCTGGCAGTTGACTGGAATATTTAGGAGCGAGGAAATTTCACGACTGGATTTGTTGCCCAGGTGGCATCCTATCACAGTTCCACGCTGGAATTCACTGAGCTCCTGAGAGCGACCCATTCTTCCACAAATGTTTGTAAAAACAGTCTGCACGCCTAGGTACTTGATTTTATACACCTGTGGCCATGGAAGTGATTGGAACACCTGATTCTGATTATTTGGATAGGTGAGCGAATACTTTTGGTGATATAGTGTAAATAGTGGTCCTTGTTTTGCGACTACATTTGGCACCAGCAACTCATTAGTTATGTGAAAAATCACAGTTTTACAATTTTGTGAAAATTGGTTGCAAAGTTACTATTTTATCATCATTGTAACTGCAGTCACTAAATAAAGCAGTCATTAAATGAGGAATATCTGTACATACATACAGATGCGGTTGGAGCAGGAGATACAACCGGATGGAGATGTGGAAAGAAGTAATTAAACCAGGATTGAAAAGGAAGAGAAAGAAGCCTTGTTTACAAGTTTTAAATGACCAGGCCAGCAGCCCTCTTGAGGTATAATGATAAATCCTCACAATTATCCATCCTTTGTGGTGAAGACAATTGTTTGCTGTTTGCACTGCTTGCTCATCTTTGGTTTCATTTCTGTTTTATTTTCAGCAGGCTTTTCTTTTTCATATATTCCTGGCAGGGAATGTAACTGAATTTGCAGGTAATTATTTAAGAGGGGAAAAAATTAAGTCTTCCTTTACGGAGAAGAAAAATAGCAGATGCTTTCATCATATAGTCTTGGCAATCTTCAGCTGGACACCATTTCATTTAATATATTGTCTGGCATCCCATAACCAGAGGTAGGCTGCACTTATGTTCACAAGCGGTTCGCTGGTTGTGAGCAGGCATGCGCGAGCCCCTTTGGGAGTGAAACGGAGCTTCAAAGAAGCGGGTAACCAACTCAGGCAACTCCGGTGAGTAAAGCAGGAGCAGCGTAAAACTCAGCTGGGCAGCGAGGGTGGGGGCAATGAGCCAGAAAGTTAGTTATAAATCAGTGGTGGGTTTCAAAAATTGTTCGAACCTACTCTGTGGGTGTGGCCTCCTTTGTGGGAGTGGCTTGCCACCCACATGACCGGATGGGAGTGGCTTGCTGCCCATGTGACCGGATATGAAGGTGCCGACGACACTTGTCAGAACCATCTTAAATTACCTCACACACAGCACTGGCATGCATAAGAATATGATGTAAACTTGTTTTTTAAAAGGCATCTTTGGTTTGTGTTAAAACAACTTCAACACACGCAATGTTCTGATTGTACCACAAATGCAGTAGTCATCCTTACCTTTCACAGAGGCACTGAGTTTTATAAATATGAGCATGATAATGTAGAATAATCATATCCAAGGAAAAGTGGTGGGTTTCAAAAAATTTTGGAACCTCTTCTGTAGATGTGGCCTGCTTTCCGGGTTCTCTGGTGGAACCTCTTCTAACCGGTTCGGTAGATTTGACGAACCGGTTCTACCGAATAGGTGCAAACTGGTAGGAACCCACCTCTGTTATAAATGGATAGCTTAGCACAAGAGTGGGAGGTCTAAGGGTTCATCCAAACCCGTGTGATCACACAGCAGCCCGCCACTGCCCATAACCAAGGCAAGTGAATAAACTGATTTCAGCAGGTTCAGAATACTCTTATGAAACGCATTCAAAAAACAGGACTGATTCCCTGTGTAGACAAAATAACAACAGCCACAAGCCATAGAAAGAGAGTGAAAGTAAGCTGCCTCTGACAGGTCTAATTCTACCACTGTCATTTATTTAATTTATATCCACCTTTCCATCCAGGAAAGCACAACTAAGATGCCTTCCTTTTATTTTTGACCCACTGCAACAACCCTATGAAATAGGTTGGACAGAGAGAGAATGACTGGCCCAAGTCACCTGACCAACGTCTGAGGGTAAATGCTCCATCTATCAATGTGCTATGTACTTTCCTCTGTTCTCTTGAGGTAAGAGTGTTGTACATTGTATGAAGGCCAATTTTGTGCAGTGGTTGAGGTGCTTAGAAACCAGGAGAGTTGTGAGTTCTAGTCCTGCCTTAGCCATGAAAGCCAGCTGGGTCACTCTGAGCCCAGTCCACTTTACTAGGTCACTGTGGAGAAAATAGGAGAAGGAAAGAGTATTAAGTATGTTCGCCACTTTGAGTTACTTATAAATTAACTAGCTGGATACCCATGCTCTGCTACGAAACTATGTGATCAGGCTTGCTAAACTGACACTCACAGCTTGAAAAGTAATCAGAGACCTCTCCCATCTTATCCCCGTCTCTCCCTCAGTCTAAGTCCTTAGCATCAGAATGTTTTTCAGGTAGGGCGGCGGAGTAGAATGTATAACTCCTTAGCATCAGAGTATGTTAATAATAATATAAGAAATACTAATGATCTGATCATCATTTTGAAAAATCATTTCTTAGTGAATATCTAGAAGCCCAGAGGAACATACGTGCCAAATTTCAAGCTTGTAGGCTTTACGGTTCTGGAGATTTCATGATGATGCACGAGTGGTATTTTGCTTTTATATATACACTATAGATAAAAGAGGGGTCAAAACAAAATTTTAAAAAAATCTCTCACAGCCCATCCTTATGATACCATGTTTCCCTGAAAATATGACATGTCCTGATAATAAGGCCATGCCACATTTTTCTGGTGGGCAAAAATATAAGCCCTCCCCTGCAAATAAGCCCCCGGACAACCCCCCACCTCCGGTCAGGCAGAGCGCCGCTCACCAACCTAGCAGTATCGCAAAGTTGCCAAGCTGCGGGAACTGGGGGGGGAGGCAAAGGTGATCGTATTGCTTGGCACCTTCGGGATACCACTAGGTTGGTGAGCAGCGCCTTGCCCAGATGAAGAGGGGGTTGCCGGGTGGCTGCTCTCTTGCGAGTGAGCTCTCAAAGAGCCGGGCACAGCAGCCACCCGGTAAACCCCCTTTCCAGCCAAGCACAGCGCCATTCACTGACCTAGGGGTATTGCCAAGCCGCGTGAGCACCTGTTCACCGCCACCCAGCTCTCGTGGCTTGACTCCTTCAAAATGCCAGGGAAAGGCACTCTGCATGGCTGGAGAAGGGGATTGCGTGAGCGGCTGTTCCACTCCCACTTGCGCCCCTCCCACCCTCACAATGCCCTGGGTATCTCTCCCCACAGAGCCAGGGCACCTCCGCTGCCGCCACCGCATGGCTTTTTCGGCGGCTTCCAAACCGAGTCTTCCAGCATAGCCGCTCTGGGCGTATGGTCTATGGTTGTGAGTCGGCTGCCAGCAGAACATACTCCCAGAGCGTACAACTATAGAGCATATGCCCAGAGTGGCCACTGCCAGAAGACTCAGTTTGGAAGCTGCCAAAAAAGCCATGTTGGGATGGCAGCAGTAGCGGTGGCAGCAGGGGAGGTGTTCTGGCTATGCGGGGAGAGCTGGGCCAGGGCATTGTGAGGCTGGGAGGTGCGTGAGCAGGAGCAGAACAGCCGCTTGCACAACTCCCCTCTCCAGCCATGCAGAGCGCCATTCACTGACATTTCGAAGGCGCCAAGCCACGAGAGCTGGGTGGCGGCGAATAGGTGCTCACGCGGCTTGGCAATATCCCTAGGTCAGTGAATGCCGCTGTGCCCGGCTGGAAAGGGGGTTTGCTGGGCAGCTGCTCATGAGCGTGGTCACCTCATGGCTGTTGTGTTGCACTGCTGCGACAGTGCAACACAGTCATTCGCCCCTAAGGCTGTGCCTGGATCTTTGGGAGCCCGCTCACAAGAGAGCAGCCACCCAGAAACCCCAAAACAATAAACCCTCCCCTGATAATAAGGCCCAAGCCATATTTTGTGGGTAAAAAGAAAATAAGACCCTGTCTTATTTTTGAGGAAACACGGTACTGTGTCTGATACTCTATCAATTTACCTCTTTCTGCTGGCACCAACACTGAGATTGTGCATATGAGTGTGTATGAAACAGAATGCATATTTTTCCTGGGGAAAAACCCAACTCCCAGGATACACACACACACACACACACACACACACACACACACACACACACACACACACACACACACACAGGCTGTTTGGGGAAAGAGGCCTCTGAAGGAATCAGTGCTTTATTTGAAATAGTTTCCCAAGTGTTGTGCAAAACATGGTTATACTGACATCTAGTGGCTATCTAATTAGCTTTTTCCAATATATCCACCTCTGTCTCCAGTGTACAATTGTTTTGAAAAGGTATATAGAAGGCAGGAACTCACCGATCATCTCTTTAGAAGAGAAACCTCTAAAAGTGACCTTCTGGCTTCTGACATAAACTGAAATAGCCAGGACATAATGGTTGGAAACTAATCAAAGAGAGAAGCAACCTGGAATTAAGGAGAGACTTCTAAACAGTTAGGACAATTAAACAGTGGAATAGCTTGCCTCCAGAAATCGTGGCCGCTCCATCCTGGAGGTTTTTAAGAAGAGTTTCTAGTCTACATTGGTATAAGTTCTCCTGCTTGAGCAGGGGGCTAGACTAGAAGACTTCCAAGGTTCCTTCCAGCTTATCCTATTCTAAATTCCTTAAAAAAATCACATTGGTGTGCTTGTGAAGCCGGGATGGAGAGTAGATTCTAACACAGCCACATTCGGCATAGTGGCGCTAAGGATCTGTTGCCTATCAGAAGCGAAATTAGGTCTTGTAGCAATATGTATTTTCTGACTGCTTAGGGGAGTCTGTAAATTTGGAGAAGATTGCTAGTTTGTTAAATAGGAAGCAAAAGGGGGAACGAGCTCCCCGTGGAGATTCGAACCCTCACCACCCTCCAGGCCTTCCGCAAAGCCCTTAAAACCTGGCTATTCCGACAGGCCTGGGGCTAATGAGTCTTGTCCCCGCCTCAAATGGTATGGTTGTTGTGTGCTTTTCAACTATGGTATTGTTTTGTCTGTCTTTTTATTCCTTATTTGTACCCTTCCCCCTTGACTTGGGTTGTGAGCCGCCCTGAGTCCCCTTCGGGGAAAAGGGCGGCATAGAAATATAATAAATTCAATTCAATTCAATTCAAAAGAGAGAAGGGAACAAATGCATAGAGAATGCCCTGATAGGAATCCCCCTTTATGATTTCAAGGTACCAAGAGTAGATGCCAACTAGAGGATTCTGGGAGTTGAAGTCCAGAAGAGGGGTGTGTGTGGATGACTGGCTAGTGAAAGGTTGCTGAGCCATGCTTCAGATTTGGGAGCCATTTTATAAGTTGCCTCTGTTGAATATTGGGAGATTCTGATCAATATTGTATCATATAAACAGGTTGCTGGAATTTTAAAATGCAAGATTACTGTGTTTGTGTAAGATGAGGCCTTTCGGGGGCTAGCCAGAAAAAGATGCATCTGACTATTTTGTATGTTGTTGGGAGGATGCTTTTGGGAGGAAGATATTTTTCCAGATATTTTGGAGAGGAAAAATGGGTCTCCTCACATCTACTGTGTTACCATTAGTTAATTGCGAAATGCAGCTTTACTTGAAGCGACCTTGCATTTTTGTGACAATATCTTTAACAAGAACACCATGAAACCACATCTTCCCATTACAAGTCCTTGGGAAGGACTCGATAGCCTGATAAAAATGCCAAATCCAGTCTAAACATCTGGCTGGCTATGCAACTAGTCATAATAATAATAACATGCTAGGTCAAATATTTTTCATACAAGGCTACAGAGCCTGCAAGGACGTATCCTCCTAGCACTGTTCCCGTTTTCAACTTTCAATAAAAAATGTTTCCCGGAATCTATAAAATAAGATGAGTTAATAATATTCCGTTGCTCTGTACATAAATAATCTCCCAGCATTTGGGCAATTAGTGCAAAGTCATAGGTAGAATTGCGATACACAATTGTAATACTTAATGTGCAGCTGAATTAAATATTAATACAGTAAAATTTAAATAACTTTGATCGTGTTTGTTTTAACTATCTATATCTTGTCTTTCAGCAGCAAAAATCCCATAGTAGCTATTACGTTTCCCAATATTGAAATTATTGTTGCTTTGCATATAGTTTCCTTCTTCCTCCTGGTATACCTTTAGGTACTGGATTTATGACTATATATATATGTCTATATAGTCTTGTTTTTAAATAGCAGGAATGTATAGAGATATCTCATGAGGTCAAAAAATCCTTCCGTGTGACATCAAGAAATAAGCTGGAAATTTTGTTTGCTTGCTTATTTTTAACCTGCAAACCAGTGGTGGGGTCCGGGCGGTAGGGCCCGGTACGGGTGTACCAGTGGTAGCTGGGAGCAGTGGTTACCATACTGAAACAGTGGCCATTTGGCCCACCCACCCGCCCGCATTCCTTACCGATTTTTGAGGCAAACGGGCCAATTGTGCATGGCCGCGACCTCCACCGAGCAGCTGAGTGTCGATGGGCGGTGGTGTGGAGTGGATATGGAAATGATATTGAAGTTGATTACCGCTACACCCAGTTTGTATTTAAACAACATTCAAAATAGTTCAGTTGAAAAGATTAGGGCATAATCTGCTACACCTCAAATTGGACCTAGTTATCAGTATCACATAATTCTCTAATGGTGGTGCTTTCAAACTAAACCCTTCCAATTTATTATTGGTTTTGTATGAAAATATGAATGCATATTATAAGAATCAAAATTAAAACTCTGATGTAGTAGATTTCCTTTTCAGCCCACCCAAATCATATACTCACATATCCAGGAAACATTCATGGATATGAGGGACAAAGAGTTTGTCCTGCTCAAAGCTCTTTGTAGAGATATGATGTCACCAATCTCAAGTGTTATTTGACAATTTTGGAGACAATGAGGACAAATTCATGTGAATGCGTGTGCAGCGTGCGTGCCTGCTGAGGACACCCGGCCCCATCGTAGCATACCGGTTGCGACGGGATCCAGAACCCACTACTGCTGTAAACCTGCTGTGGTTTATGGTACAGGTACGCATAGAACAGCTACAGAAATTGTCTCTAGAAATTGATCCCACATCTGTAAGCAGAAAATGGTCCAATTCGGAGGTTGTTCACCACATCTTTGAGAATCAAGAGTTGATATCAGTGCCCATTACTCTATGGCTGTCTTTCAGATAACAGAATAATAGATTTGGAAAGGACGTTGGAGGTCTTCTAGCCCAATCCCCTGCTGAAGCAGGAGACCCTATACCATTCCAGACTTGTAGCTGTCCAGTTTCTTCTTAAAAGTGATGGAACATCCACAACTTCTGGAAGCAAGCAGTGAGCAACTGGCTAATTGTTCTTGCTGTTTTGCTGCTGAAATTTCTCCATAGTTCTAGGTTGCTTCTCTCCTTGATTAGTTTTCACCCATTGCTTCTTGCCCTACCCTCAGGTGCTTTGGAGAATAGCTTGACTCCCTCTTCTTTGTGGCAGCCCCTGAGATATTGGAACACTGCTATCATATCACTTGTGATCCTTCTTTTCATTAGACTAAACAAATCCAATTCTTGCAACCGTTCTTCATGTTTTAAGCCTCCAGCCCCCTAATCATCTTTGTTGCTCTTTTCTACTCTCTTTCCAGAGTCTCTACATTTTTTTTTTTATAATCAAGGGGTGGAGAAGTCAAAAAGGAGAAGACAAATGGAAAGAAGCAATGATCGGCAGCCCTTTGATAGGGACAGCTTGGCAACTTTGTTGCGCAGTTTGCAAAACCAGTTCAGTCGCCGACATTGGATCTCCAAGCTCTCTTCTTCAGGAGAGGACAGCAGAAACAAAAAGCCAGAACCAGTTGCCTTGATGCAACAACTAGGGCTAGAGATGGGCTTTCTGCTCTCATTGACAAGCCTAGAAATGCTGATTTATGGAGCAGTGTGCTTCTACCAGGGGTGGGTTTCAACCAGTTCGCGGCGGTCCCCGCGAACCGGTTGGTCGGCGAACCAGGAAGTAAGTAACTTCCGGGAATGGCGAAGGGCCCACCCGCCCGCCCGCATTCCTTACCCGGTTTTGACGAGTTCTGCGCTTCCACGCATGCACAGGATGCATACGCCTGCGCGATCCTCCAGCAGTTGGAGCATCGCACAGACGCTAGTATGCATGCGCTGTGTGCGTGCATGAGGACGCCGCCGGCCCCGTTCCAACAGAACCGGTTGGAATGGAGCAAGAAACCCACCCTTGGCTTCTACGCATAGAAGGCATACAGGTTAATATGTCCTTTATCATAAAGCTGCAATAACAGAATCTTGCAGGTCTTAATACACTTCCTCCCTCTTTTCCTTTATCTTCGTGTGTACTAGAGAGGGCCCTACCTGAAATTCTATTCTCAGGTTGCAACTTTGCCCCAGATTCAAGTTTATCTGACTGTTGCCTTCTTCCTGTCTCTCAAGGTTATTCCCTCCTCCCACTACTTTGAATGAAAGCTGCAATGTGATGACTGTGTTTTGTGTGCCCTGGTTGCTCAAGAAAGAGCTGTTGGCACCACACGCAACTGTGCAAATTCTCACCCGGTAGAGGTATCCGTTGGTGCTATCTGTTGCCCTGAGTTGCAGGGAATCTTAGTGTAAACAACAACCAAGTTGTCAACTCTGAAGCGAACCCGGTTGAAGCCATCTTTTGCTGCCTCATAGTTGCCACAAACTCCGAAAGGGGAAAGGGAGGGGGAAGTAGACAGTTAACAGTCAAAACAAAAAGTTTTCTTGTGGGAACCAAGGTCATCCTAGCAGGTGGCAGTCGAAGGAAGAGAGGAGTGACCAAGCAGCCTGCCACCTACATATATTGGACAATGTGACCAGTGACATTTGGAGAGGGAACTATTCATTCTTTTAATTAGGCTAAAAACTTTTAGAGTTGATTTTCACTGGCTGTGCCGATATGATGTATCCAATAAACATGTTCTTTGAGGAATCTACCTGCCTACGAGTTCTGCTTTTGGCGGATGCATTATTCAGATGGCTGACACAAGTGTAGGGACAGTGGCACACAATATCTATGGTACATTCCATTTTTGTTTCTATTTTTTAAATTTTTCTATTAGTTTCATTTTGTATATGTTGCATTTTAAGGGTTGTTCTGAACTACGGCTGTAATAAATATTTGTTTAATTGGAAGCAAAGTTGGAAATCCTTCCCTTCATCAAACAATACTATTGCTCTAGTGCCCGTAGGACAATTGCCTACTAGGAGTGGATATGGAAATGATATTGAAGTTGATTACCGCTACACCCAGTTTGTATTTAAACAACATTCAAAATAGTTCAGTTGAAAAGATTAGGGTATATTATGCTACACCTCAAATTGAACCTAGTTATCAGTATCACATAATTCTCTAATGGTGGTGCTTTCAAACTAAACCCTTCCAATTTATTATTGGTTTTGTATGAAAATATGAGTGCATATTATAAGAATCAAAATTAAAACTCTGATGTAGTAGATTTCCTTTTCAGCCCACCCAAATCATATATTCACATATCCAGGAAACATTCATGGATATGAGGGACAAAGAGTTTGTCCTGCTCAAAGCTCTTTGTAGAGATATGATGTCACCAATCTCAAGTGTTATTTGACAATTTTGGAGACAATGAGGACAAATTCACGTGATGGCCACTTGGGCATGATCCCAATGCTGTTGGGACTTTTTTCGATACAGTATAGAAGTTTTTTTGCCTTTGACTTTTTCTGGGATATTTTTTAGTCAATCTAGTATCTTAAGAATTTCTTGCTGGCTTGCTACTGAATTCCTAATCAACTCTAACCCTACTTATTTTTCAGCATGAGCCATTGTTGGTTATGTGTTCAGACTTTTGAGGTCTTGGTGAACATTGAAACAAATAAGATATCCTGAAACTCACACAACATTTTGGGCAACCTCCAAATCCCACCAGACATATTCTAGAGATTCTATCTGTACCATACTGTCACTTAATTGGGCCTTAAATAGATAAGAATAGCTAAAATAGTTTTAAAAAACAAATAAACAGAGAAAAGACACACATTCTCATTTAACAACTAATTGATTTATTTAACAATACAAATTTCTTTCTACTGCTTGGTGTAAGCAGAGAAAAGCTGAGAAACAAAATTAAGTTCTTTTTAAGTTTAAATGTGTACACAACCCCGTTTCCCGCCCCCAACTTCTTACTTCAGTAAATATAAAATTTACAGACAGCAAAAGCAACATGAAGAAGGAACAAGGTGTTGACAAACTGATGACAGGAAGGAAATTTTAGAATTAATCATATAATCTTAGTAAAGAAAGTTAACAGGGGCAATATTGAGAAGGCATCTCATTTATATTTCCAATTTTCTGCATTCTGAAATTTTAGTGCAGTAAAAAAAATGAGACATGGTGTTAATTATACTATATATGATATGATATAAATATTTGAAAGCTTCGCAGGGCCCATATCTAATATAATGTGAAATATATGATTTGCCACTTTTTGTAAATTTATGGTCTATGCAATATATCAATACATTTTATCTTTTCACTAGGAATAGCAAGATCTTTGGAGTCTCTCCTTGGGGTGTACTTGCCAGGTAACAGGTCATATGTTCTTGTCCTAATTTACAAGACAAATGTACCAAATTCATAGGCCTCATAAACTCCACTCATTTCAGTGGGAATTGTGAAAATCTTCTGAAATTAATGGAAGATGACTAACAAAGATGCCCTATATATGATACTCTAATATTTTCCCATGTATACCTTCTGTTCTCTTCTCTTACAAGACTAGCTGTAGGAATTGTTCTCATGGAAGAAAGGCTAAAGATGAGTTGAGTTTATGTTTTAGAGGTCAATTGTGAATCTTGACTGAACACTTTTCTCACACAAGAGGGCCCAGGAATCAAAGAACGTTGATAAAGCAAAGTTAAAATGTTTTATTTTGTTGGAATTTCTGGCGGAAGAAGCTGTTTTGGGAATGGGGCGGAGGATAGAGTAGCCTCTCTCTAAAATTTGTGGCAGGACAGCCCCGAAATACCTTCGATGTCTCCGTGAGAACTAGACTATAATACCAAACAAAATATAGGATAAACAGATTGCCTTTATAAATTGCCTACTAAGGAGATTGCTGTACTGAACGGGCATTTTATTTTGGGGGTTTGTTTCAGGATCTGAAATAGGTCCCGAGTTGTTAATAAACCCTTAAAATTCCAGGTGAAAATGACATTTAGCTGGGAGGTAAATAGGAGAGTTTGACATTTGAGCTGTAGTGCCAATTGAGACCGCCTCCTGCCAATCACCTCCCTGCGTCCCATCAGATCGCACAGAGTAGGCCTCCTCCGAATTCCATCCGCCAGTCAGTGCCGACTGGCGACTACGCGGAGGAGAGCCTTCTCAGTTGCAGCTCCGACATTATGGAACAACCTCCCCGTGGAGATCCGTACCCTCACCACAGTCCAGGCCTTCCGCACAGCCCTCAAGAACTGGCTATCCCGTCAGGCCTGGGGATAGGATTACTCTTACCCCGCCCGAATGTTGAGTGAATGTTGTGTTTTTATGACCAATTTCCTTTAATCACGTTTCTTTTCTTTTTAAGTCTTGTCTTGCACTCCCTTCCCTTTATTGTTGTAAGCCGCCCTGAGTCCCCTCAGGGAAAAGGGCGGCATATAAATTTGCAATAAAAAAAAAAAATAAAAAAAATAAAAAAAAATAAAAGTGGATGCAGGTATGTCTCAAACGATATTGCTCTTAGGTGTCATATTCTGAGGCCATAGGTCTAACAGATGAGCCTCACACGCCTTGAAGCCTCTACTATTGGTTAATATTCTGCATGATAAACCATGTTGAACTCCAGCCAGAGATATACAAAAAGTACATCACTGCTTGATAGACGTGCTTCAACAGCATCCTCCACTTGCTCCCCCCCCCCCACACACAATAGTTTTGTTGAGTTTGAACCTAGAAGCCTGAAACATAAAATAGTAAGGCGTATCTGTCACATAAACACAAATCATCTTTCTGGATGACTGGCTTGCACCGTTTGGTGATTTGACTACATAAATAAAGAGCTACGGTGGTCACGCAATGGGAAAAGGAATGCTAATATTTAACACGTGCTGCAGGCTAAGCTATCCATTTGATGTACCCAACCCTATGTTGTTGGGTAGGACAGCTTATCAACCCTGGTGGGGTGATGAAAATCTCATTGTAAATGTAATGTTTCCATCAAGCTCTCCTAAGTGTAAAGTATGAAAGTCTATCGATCTATCTGAAAATGATACTGTGTGCAACTCTCACTCAAGACACCTGAACATTATGCAGGGCTATTTGGAGATCCCATTCATTTCACATGGAAAGATGTGGAGAAAGGCTTACATCCTATCTTGTGTTGATATCGACTTTACTTTTTAAAAAATCTTCTTTAAGTCAATATTGATTTATATTCTGCTGACCTCATGAATAAAAAACGCTCTCTTGAAGGTTTCATGACAGTGTTTATGTCACTCAGAGAAGTGAATAAGCAAATCATGAAACTGTACTGCTTTGGAAGACAGGTTTACCATAATTCAGAAGCCTACCTCTAAAGAACTGGAGCAGTGGACATCTCCTAAAATTAGAAGAGATTGGCAAGATCCAAAATTCTCAAAATTTTGGAATTATAAAGACGATCCTATTTATGGTAAATTATAGAAGTAGGTGGGAGATTATGTGAAATCCAATAACATTTTGGTAATTTGTTCCTTCATCTTGGAGAATGCATAAAATAGTAAGATTCCCCTGCCTGCCATCAACTCTACTCACAACGGCCTTATCAGCTATACACCCACTGGTTAAGAAACAACTGTCTAATTAAGAATACACTGACAGTGGAGCACATGTCATATTTCCATCAGCTCCTTGGTATTCAACGAAGTGAATTGTACAGTATCACAGTTTTTAACATCTTCAGGTCTTCAGGTTCTCATCAGATGCAGAAGTACGGAAAAGTTTGTTTCAAGCAATTGAAGATGCACAGCTTGTCAGGTTGTTACAAGTCAACAAGTTTGCTACACTTGGCAAATTGTGGTCTGCACTATCTGCCCAGTGTCAAAGCTTTTGGTGCTGCAACGGAGAACAATTAGGCATCAAGTGCAGCTCAACACTATTATTCCTCCATCAAGGAAAAACGGGAGTCGAACTAAACATGAGATTAAATTTAAGTTTAAATAAGTTGTGTGTTTTACGTTTTTTTTTGATTGACAAATATTGCTTCAGGAGATTGCAGAAGAGACAGCAGGACTAGTGACTGAATCTTGCCGATTATCCCTGTGGTCCTAAAGGAAACTGTACTCCTCTCCCCAAACTATAATAGCAACTATGAACATTGTGGTTGGACCTCATGACTACCAGAAATAAAGTGAGGAAGGACAAGGTCAATGGTGTTTCTGCTTGGTCTTAATTTTGCTTTGCCCTCATCACATCCCTGCACTCTTAACGTTCTACAGATTTAGTTGAAACATTCCTCTGTCCTTCCTGCCTGAGAACAGATGTTCACAGTTGTGATGGATAATATAACATGAATTTTACAGGAGTGATGATGATCCTCTTCAGCGTTACCACCACCATACTGGTTAGAATTTCAAAGCAGCGATGGGGAGGAGAGGAGAAATAATGATGGAAAGTATCTATGGCTATAAATGTAAGGTTTAGCACTGTGTAGTTCTGCCTTAAGAAACATTGGTAGAGGCAAACTACAAATCTCATAATGTTCCAGAGGCCTTCTGAGTGGGGCCTTCTTGTCTTAGGTTAGTTTTCCACCAGGATCTGTATATAAACAGTCCTACTGGCTCTGCCCACATTTTAATTTCAAATATGAAAACAGAGAAGCTCTTCCTTGGGGAACATGTTTATTGTGTTTGAGATGATACACTGGATGCTCTCTGAGCTACAAGGTGGGTGGCGATGAGAGGGGACAAGGATAAAAGAAATCCTTTTCATTACAAACTGACAAAGGTAAAAGTCTTAAACATTTTTCACAACAGCATGTACCACATATCGGAAATAGATCTGGGCTTAATACAAATGACGTAATTCCTAGTAATCTACAGCTACCTTTAATAACTTCATACAGATAATGAATTAGGCTAAAATGCACTATTATATTTGGTTGACTTCAGGAACAGTATCCTTAGTTACATCACAAAATACATTTTGATATCCCAAAGAAGCAAGACTTGCAAGTAGGCATTTTAAACATAACTAATCTACAGCTACAAAGTTCTACTCTTGACAGCATTTACCTTTTGGGGAAGGGGAGGAGGGAGAGAAAGCAGTATTCCAATCTTCAAAAGGATAAAAGCAGAGAGTAGAATCAGTATAACATATACACAGAAGTCCGTATTGTAAAGGCTATAAAGTTTGGTTGCACACTGCAAAGCTGCATCCCCGCACCTTCACACTGCGCCAAGTAGTCAACAACATCACTTATGTTGCGTATCTCTTGGTCCACTGTCTGGCTATCCTGTCATGTTCTGCTCTGTTGGTCAGGTACTGAGTGGCTATGCTTCCCACCAGAGGATCAGCTGCAAGAATTCGGCAAGGGATAACAGGAGAGGGGAAGAAAGGGAGAGGACACATTAGCGGTCACGCCCCGATAAGCGAAGTAATGAGCAAAGTTTCAACAATTCATTTCACACATTTGCCAATTAAGACAGGGAAAAGCACTCAACACCAGCACCACTTACTGTTTCATAATTAATTAATCAATTCAAATGCATATGGCCACCCAAACCACAATTCTGAACAGTTAAAAACACAACCCCAAATAGAGCCCCGGTAATGTTTAAGACAAAGTAAAAGGACTAGAGCGGTGGCTCAGTGGCTAAGAATGCTGAGCTTGTCAATCAGAAGGTCAGCAGTTCAAATTCCTAGTGCCGCGTAACGGGATGAGATCCCGTTACTTGTCCCAGCTTCTGCCAACCAAGCAGTTCAAAAAAATGTAAAAAATGCAAGTAGAAAAATAGAGACCACCTTTGGTGGGAAGGTAACAGCGTTCCGTGAGCCTTTAGCATTTAGTCATGCTGGCCACATGACCACGGAGACATCTTCAGATAGCGCTGGCTCTTCGCCTTTGAAACGGAGATGAGCACCACCCCCTAGAGTCAGGAACAACTAGCACATATGTGCTAGGGGAACCTTTACCTTAAAAGGACTATAACCAGTAGAAATCGATAAAACATTCAACACCATCTCATTCAAGCATTTAAGCCAGAGCATGGATTAAAAATCAGGTCTTCAAGTTTATAGGTTAGCAGGGTTGAACCATTCAAAGCTCTGGAGCAATACCATTCCAGAAGACAGGTGGTGTGAAAGGGAAGGCATGCCTTTTACCTCCCATCAGAAGAAATGGTTTAATAGAGTGGGCTCAAAGAATGCTCTCTTTTTTTTGCACATCTTATAGAATTAGCGGAAACAAAGGTAAAAATGTAGTCCCTCCGATAACTAGCCCTTATACCATATGAAGGGCTTCTTAGACGACAACCAACATTGTTCATAGAACACTATAAACGATACAGATGTACAGTACGAGCAAATTGCAGCATCTTGGTCCAAAAAAGGCAATTTGGATTCAGAATCTGCAAACAGGATTGTTTTCCATTGTTCGCCACTCCTGAACAAGATGTGTCATGATGAGCTGGGGTGGCAATGGGAGCAGTAAGTAGCAGTAGTGTGGAACCAATGGTGGGTTCTGGATCCCATTCCAACCAGTACGGTTGGAATGGGCCTGGTGGTGTCCACATGGAAGTGCGCAGCACGCGCATGCATCTTACCACCTCCACAACATTCCAGCTGCTCAGCAGACTGTCATGCAGGCACTGTACGTGCCATGCGCGTATGCGGAAGCGCAGAAGCCTTAAAAGTCAGGTAAGGAGCTCAGGCAGGTGGGTGGGCCCTCCGGAGCACCGTAGCGGAATGGTATCTGGTGCTCTGGGCAGGCTCCGGTACGCCCATACTGGGGTGTTCTGCCTGCAAACCACCACTGTGCGGAAACTTCTTTCTCCATGGCGGGTTCCAGTGGATGAGGAGGAAGTGAAGAGATCTAGCCCAGAGCAGTGGTGGCATTCAATTTTTTTTTTACTACTGGTTCTGTGAGCGTGGGAGGGGAAGGATACTGCAAAATCCTCATTCCCTGCCCACCCCACTAACCTGCTTTCCTGCTCCGTTCTCCTGTGCAGAGCAATAAAAGAGGACCCAGCCAATCAGTTGGGACCCAGGAGGCAGAGAATAGATGGGGGCGGGGCCAGCCAGAGGTGGTATTTGTCGGTTCTCTGAAGTACTCAAAATTTCTGCTACCGTTTTACCAGGACCGGTCAGAACTGAATACCACCTCTGAATACCACCTCTGCCCAAGACCCTTTTTTTGTGGCATCCAGCAGGGCTCTGTACTCTTCTCTTTCTATTTAGCATTTATATGAAGCTGCTGGGGGAGGAAAGTAGCCTCCTCTGGCTGTGCCTGTTGCAGAATTAATAATGCTTATTTTCATTAAATTGGGGGTGGTGGGTGGGGTACAAAATGAAAGCCAAGGATTGCCTTACCAGGATTGCAGTCTGTCAAGAGGGAGCAAATAGACAGCAAAACCTTTGAAATAGTCAAAGCAGGACTCCAGTTGTCTTTCAGGATATCCAGACAGATGACTCCCTGACTGTTGATGTTGCAGTGATAGATTCTAGTACGGAAAGTAACCTACAGGTAGAAGAGCAACAGAAGGGGGGGGCGTGGGGGAAGAGGAGATCATTACACGCTTTTCAGGCATAGTTTGTTGCTAGCCTTTTGAAACCTGTCTTGAATGATTCTCCCTCGGTGGGAAATTTTTTCTGTCGAGACCTTTCATTTTTGGGAGAAAAAAATATGTTTGTTTCCGATGTTTGTTTACGACTCATCTGAAAAGAGGTCTCCTCTCTCTTCTTTTGTAAGCAGCTGCCTTATTCACAACTGTTATATATTGTATGTCTCAAAGCTAAAAGCTTTATTGTGTCTGTATTTTTTTGTTTTGTTTTGACAAGCCTCCAGCATTTTTAATGCTTTTTCAAAAAAAATCCCCCAAACAAACAGCCGACACATACAAACATTTGCGTGCCCTTGAGAAATAGCAGTTTCATCGGTTTCCTTGGGGCGGACAAGCGACATTGCAAGTCCCAAGACTTGCGTACTTGCATACCAAGTCGGAGAGTTTGTATTAAGACGTCACCGTAATTCTGCTGTCAAGAGTTTAAAAAAGCCTATGGACTATTTTAGCCTGCATGTGGAAAATGGCATTTAAGATACCCAGCTTTCATTTAAAACGGGTGAATGTGAGATTCAAAGTGAGGCCTTTTCACTAGTTATGGTGCCCAAACTAGATGATGCTAGTTTGAGAAATCTGAAGAGCACCAGATTGGAGATCACAGCTCTTCTGGAACATGGGAGCCATCGTGATGTAGATGTCACGATTCCCGTCAATTAACCTTGGGGCTCTTATTCTTGATTCATCTATATGTCACCTGACCGCTTTTATAAATAAGATCATCACTGGATCCTCTCCAACTATTTGGATTTACTTAGATGAGCTTTCCAACACAGTAGGAATATGACTCATAGAGCATGTTAGTATATTTTGAATATTGCAAAAGCAATCTTCAAAGGTATCAGCTTCCACAGAAAAAAACCAAATCTCACTCAGGCTGCTTTCCTGAGGCTACTTTTACCTACAATAAAAGTAGACTACTTATTCAAAAATTCTGCTGGTCAGTATACTCTATATCAGGGTATCAAACTCGATTTCATTGAAGGCCGCATCAGGGTGGTATTTAATCTTGGGGGGTCCGGGTGAGCGTGACCAGAATGGCCTTGACCAGCTCAACGTCACTCCTGTTAGGGATGTGTGGCCCTCCCAAACTCAGTTTTTGCTGGCAGAGGGCTGCAAGAGGCCATTGCAGCCCAAAACGTGGCCCTCTCAAGCTACATTTTCACTGGCAGAGGCACCACAGGCGAGTCCTTCGCTGTTCCCAGGGCAGCCCCCACAGGCCGGGCCTCGAATTTGACACCCCTGCTCTACACAGACCACATTAAGATGTTCTCAAGTTCAATCTCTGACACTTCCATTTAATTTATCTTGGGAAAGGGGGGGGGGAGGCTCTCTGGTAAGTGATAATAGGCAGTAAGGCCTAAATGTATTAACGCTGGCTCTTTAACTAGGAACTTATGTTTCTATAGAATACATATGTATATGTATGTTTTGAACCATATAACGTGGTAGTTTCATGAAATATAGTTCAGAGCTAAAGGAGAATAAAATTTGGAATAGACCCCTTCCCCTTAGCTAAATATTTTATATGGTTTAGCTTAGCGTGGCACTCACTTTTTAAGTGAGAAGCCCTCTGCTGAATCAGGAAACTCTGATGTAATGTCATTCAATACTCAAGGACACTACGCCAGGATCTGACTTAATGTAAACTAAAGATTAAGCACTACAATGTGAAGAAAAGAAGGTGAAGGGGGAAGCATTCCACCCCAATACTTTCACCATTAAATTCTGTGGTTTTGCATGGAATCCTTAATGCACTCAGTTTTGTGTCATGTGTAAAACTGACACATGTTCCATTCATGTCATTAATAAACTCCCAAAGAGGAGAGAACCCACTGAGCCTATGTGGCACTCTTGGTGATCCTTTCGCTATAAAGAATCAGCTCCAGGGCATCCATCTCTAGGTCTGCCCCATTCCCAGATGTTTCAAGGAACCTACAAGTGGGAAAAGAGGGAAATACCATGTCCAAAATGACTTTGCACTTGAGCTTTTTACAATTTTATGCCAAATTTCTCAAGCCTTTGTGAAACTGGCAGGAAATGCATATTGAGATAATGCTGTGGAAAATCATGGGGCTTACCCACCAGCTTTTTTCATCCTTTTTTTTTTAAAAAAGGGGAATAAATCTTAATTTGGGGGCGGGCATGACTATAATTCCTACCTAGAATTACTTGTTAGACTAGTGAAGAGACAGAGAAAGAAGAGATTGGGGAGCAGGTCTTAGTTCTTGATTTCTGTTGTGGGTGTACAACAGATTAACTAATTTGGTGAACCTAACTTATTTAATAACAGAATGTGAATCTTCTTCATCGAATATCTGCTGCACAGCTGCAATCTTTAAACAAATATTTATATTGGCATTAAACCTCTATATTATATCAGCAAGTATGGGAAATCTTAGCTTATGCTTCTCACAACGTTAAGAGCTACCATGGATTTGACATACCTTTTTTTTAAAATGTATTTTTTCAGAAAGCAGGATTAGAACAAACCAAACAAGGGGTCTACAAACTTAATTTTTTTTTTACAATGGATTCTATTGTTGATTCTACTTGTGCTTTCACTAAATGCCACATTCCACCCAATATGGCAATTTTGAGGCATTTTAGTTCATTTACACTGATGCTATTACTCAGGACATCTTAGCTTAACGTCAATCGAAGTGCAAATAAAATGTGGTCAACTGTTTTATATTTAATATCCCTTTTAGTTAAATTTCCAATGATTTCAGGCCTTTTCCCAGGCATATTTCCACTTAAACAGGTGCATTTCTTAGGCTGAAAAGGAAACAGTGAGACTAAGGAAAATGAGACCATCCCACTTTAATATCCAAATAAAGAGAGAGCAAGGACATAGGTCCATGGCTCTGCCTTGTTTTTCCCACTATCCAAAAACTTATCATGTTTAAATACTGAATAGTATTAGTATTTTATACACATCTCTGCTTCCTCTTTTGGGGGAAATGTGTATATAATGGTTGTACTTGTATATCAATGTTGTATGTAAGTACAGCTTCTTCAGTTTCTGGATTTATATTTCAGCTAGCATGGACTAATAACATACCCTTTCCTGAGCTTTTTCAAAAAAAAAAAAGTCATTCCCCCCCACCGAACCCCTGGCCAATAGGAAAAAAGTGGTGAAAATCTCCCCCATTCCCAGCCAATAGGAAAAGGGCAAATCCGACTGCCTCCAGTAAATGCATCACGTCATCCATAGAGATATACTATAGCATATGACTTGGCTGACTGCTAGTCATGTACATATTTAATATAATAAGGATCATCTTTCAATATGATCAAAATAAGGAGAAATCCACGTTTTGCACTAGAGCACATGTACAAGATTTAAATGGTGAATTGTAAACAGCTGTTGGGTAAGGATAGGGTACATTTGTGTTTCAGTAGGCTTTGAAACAACTAGGAAATGAACGCTTATCACAGAAGCAGACCACAAGTTGAAACGTTTGATAATTAAAGCAGCATTGTAGCTGATATGTTATTAGATAAAGATTTGCAACTTTTTGAGAGAATATTTATCAAATCATACACTTTCAAGCAAACCAGGGCTTAAATACTTCTGCTTTTCATTTTAGCCACCAAGATTACACACTTCTAAGGGTTTATTGAAATAAATCTGATTTCAGGCGATGTGGATAAGTTTATCTTCGGAGAACAACCATATCCTGCTTCCAAAAGACTTGGGCAAATAAGCAAGAGTGAGTGCTACGAGAATTATCCTGTCTCTCTGGTATCATGCTAGTTTTGAGGAACAAGAAGATTGAGGAAAAAAAGTGAGTGAAATGCAATATTAGAATAATAAAATAAAAGGATGGCGTCAGAAAGATGAAATGGTTGTTTCTTCCCTTTTCTCAATGGTCTCATTTCAACTGCAGCATATACCTCCTAGCAAACTGTCCTTGAGAGGGACAATAATCTAATGTAAGGCTTGAAGAAAAGTGACTTGTACCTACAAAAAAACAAAAACAGTTATAGAATGTTACCTTGTACTGTTTCTACCAAGAATAGGTTGATAACTACTGCTACATCTGGGTACCTTGAACAAGGAGGCATTATACACGTTGAATAAAGGTAGAGTAATTAAGCAAGGTATTTTACGGCCTTTTGGAATGTTTTCCCACGTGAATACAGAAATAATGGAAATTATGCCCTCCAAATCCTATTTTTCTGCCCAACTGAGAGCAGCAGAAAAACAGGGTCTGGAATGAAAATTTCTGATGTCCTAATAGTCTCAGAAAATGCTCAACTCTGAAAGCCTCCAGTGAAAACTGCAACAACGTGAAGGCAAGACATGTGGGTCCTTTTGTTTGGCCTCACAGAGTCCCAGATGGCTAGGGGATCCTGTGCCATGCACATGTTGGAAATGCTTCATCCAGTGGTTGCTTTCCCTGAATTAAAATGGGCAGACAATGGAAAATAGGTACAAAGATACAGAGACGGCATAACCTTACCTTTGGTGGTTTAAATGGATAATCAGATGAAAATGTGATATCCAGAAAAAATACGCCACCTTCGTACACAGAACCTGGGGGGCCTAGGATAGTAGATCTCCATTCGTAGATGTTGTCGCCTTTAGGCCCAGCACTATTAAAATAAACAAGAGGGGGAAAAGAGAGAGAGAAAAATGAACTTTATGACCTTTTACTATCATTATCCTTGTGAATGGCCTCCGTTGTTTATATATGGCTTGGTGCTTCTTGGTGTGAAGAAACTTGTCCATTATCACTTGTACTTCTGTCAATATATTCAATACAAGGCCCATCTTTGTCTTTTGAAACAGTTAGTTGTGTAGCCTTTTGTTTGTTGGTCTCTGTGGGCGGATGGGCCATATATAAAACTGCCTTAAAGCACAAAGGCTACCTAATTCAAGGCATATGAAGAGCATTATCCATCCCCCATATTTATAGCCTGCTTTTTTGTACAAAGGAGTCCAGGATGGCGCACATGTTTATTCTTGCAAACTCATGAAATAGATCAGCATAACACGCCAAGAAAGCTTCTTAGAGGAGGGGATCTGAACCCAGCGATATTACAACAATATATCTTGCTAGATATAGAGAGAAGCTTTTCAGAAAATTTATATAAGGAATTGTATAGTTTTTTTAAAAATGTTAAGCCTTTATTATCACTTTCATATACTGCTGGCAGTAATGATTATATAATCCTAAAGTTTCTGGGCATCCATTCCCTGGTCGAAGGAAAATAAATGTAATGACCTTTCTATGATAAGGTAACCTTTATTTCTTGATCTAATACACATAGTTTTACATGCAATCAGTTGCAAGTCATTTTCTGGGCTCCTAACAACTCACGGGTGTCAAATTCAATCGCGTTACATGATGCATCGTGATGTTTGTTGCCTCTGCAGAGCTGGAGTGGGCAAGGCCTGTGCATGATGCATCTGTCCCATGGGCTGCCAGTTTGACACCCCTGAACTACCTAGTGTTCCCCAATTCACAACCTTTCCCCCCCACCTTTTCTATTAGTCTAATACAGAGATGGCTAACCTTTTTCTAAAGGTGTGCCAAAATAGTGTATGCATGCGCTATCGCACACTCACGTGTGCCCCCCTGCACATACACACAAGACCAACCCCCAGCGCATGCGACCCCTCCCCTGCGTATGAGCAGGCGCCCCATGGGAGGGGGAGTTTTCCCCCTCCCCAGGCTCAGGAGGGTTTCTTGAAGCCTGGGGAGGGCAAAACGCCCCCCGGCCCTCCAGAAGGTCAAAAATCATGCGCCTGTGCAGGCGGCCCACAGGAGGAGGGGAGTTTTCACCCTCCCCAGGCTATGGAGGGTTTCCTGAAGCTTGGGGAGCGCGAAACGCCTTCCCCCAGCCCTCCAGAAAGTCAAAAATGAGCTGGGCGGTATGTGCATGCACCCGGAGCTATAGCAATAGCAGTTAGAATTATATACCGCTTCATAGGGCTTTCAGCCCTCCCTAAGCGGTTTACAGAGTCAGCATATCGCTCCCAACAATCCGGGTCCTCATTTTACCCACCTCAGAAGGATGGAAGGCTGTGTCAACCTTGAGCCGGTGAGATTTGAACAGCCGAACTGCAGAACTGCAGTCAGCTGAAGTAGCCTGCAGTGCTGCATTTAACCACTGCGCCACCCCGGCTCTCAGCTGAGGGCTGCCGTGCTGGGAAATATGGCTCTGCGTGGCACCTGTGACATGCGTGCCATAGGTTTGCCATCAGTGGTCTAACAGAATTCCCTACTGAGCCTGGGTCTTCTGAACTGCAACCCCAAATATCCAGAGACGCATCAAACTAGGAAAGAGTCCACTACAAATATTTCTCAAAGTTCCTAAAAGTTATTCCTGAGAAGTGTTGAAGCCTGAAATTTGCCGGATCTCAAAATACCTACCAACTTTGCCAATGATTTTTATTTTTGAAAATATAGACCAACAAGCCGTTTTGGTGTCCAATGTTTATACTGTTCCAGACATGCACTTATGTAAGAAGGGAGGGAGTGGGATAAGAAATTATTAGAAGAAAACAGAGGTGACAACACCATTGTTCAAATAAACTTCCTCTTCAAAGGCCACTTTAAACAGAAGAATTACAATTTGTAAGTATGACAGTAAAGGGACTGAAAAGGCTACAAATAAAACATTTAGATTAACCCTATTTAAGAGCTTCTGCCCTTTTATAAAGCCAGAATGTCTTGTTTATCTTCATTCCTTCCTATTCTAAATTTCTCAGAAAGAATTTCTGGCAAACATTTCACAAAACAAACCAACTTTCTTAAAAAGAAAAAGTGCAATTCAAATACAAATCTTGAATGGAAATCTCAGAAGACGTGTTTGTTGTTATTATTTAAAACTAGCTGATAACCTAGTATTTATTTATAGGGGGAAAACGACAGAACCAAACATAATTTCTAATGTTGGATTTTCCTCTTTACCAGAGGGAGCCCCCCTTGTGGAGTACTGTGAAGCCATTACCATGGCAACTCCACTGCACAGTAGAAGCCATTTTATGGCTGTACAGTAGAAGCCATTTTAAGGCATAACAGGCTGCATCTTAACAGAACACACACACCCCGATGGGTTTTAGGGGTGTCTTACCCACACAGTATTTTTCTCCAGAGAGTAAGTCATCTGTGTACCAAGTTTGGTTGAAATTGCTTGAGGCGTTCCAGTGTTATTCTTGAACATACCTACCCACAGCGCTCTCTCTCTCTCTCTCTCTCTCTCTCTCTCTCTCTCTGTGCGTGTGTGTGTGTGTGGCATTTTCCCCAAAATAAGACAGGGTCTTATTTTCTTTTGACCCCCCCCCAATAAGACCTTGGCATTATTTTTGGGGAGTCTATTTTTTTGAGGTGCAGGAGGCCCCTTAACCTTGGCCCACGGCCCGCAGATCAACTGATCTAGAGAAGGCTAGAAGTTCTGCCTCTGTTTCTTGCACACTCTTGCCAGCCCTAGGGTTGCTGGGTTTGGTGCTCTTTTTGTGGCCGCCACTAAGAGAAGGGCTGCAGTAGCTAGGGTTTGGGGGAGCAGCCTCCGAGAGGCCGTTCTGCGTAGATGGCAAGTACCTGTTGAGCATGTGGGGCATGTTCCCTCCCCCAGAAATGGCAGAAACCGGATGCGCATGCGGTTAAATATTTTAGTGGAGGGTTTACTTTTGGGGGAGGGCTTATTTTAGCGCATGCGCTCAAAAGCTCCATTGGGCTTATTATCTGGGAGGTCTTATTTTCGTGGAAACAGGGTGTATATGTGTCTCTGTGTGTATATATGTCACAACCCCTGGTATGCCCAAATATGGGAGGACGCATACTGCTTCCTTTCTCTGTCTATCGGCTCGTCACAAGAGACCAGACAGACAGAAAGCCAGTATTTTTACTGTTGCCTTTGTTACATTTGTGTTGTATTTGAGCTGATAAATAAATAAAGGGAGACTAGTATAGATCTATTTCATCTAGCTGATGAGAGCTAAATAGCTTGAAATAGATCTATACTAGTCTCCCTTTATTTATTTATCAGCTCAAATACAACACACACACACACACACACACACACATATACATATACATACACATACACACACACACACACATATATACACACACACACACACACACACACACACATAGATAGATAGATAGATAGAGATAGATAGAGATAGATAGATAGATAGATAGAGATAGATAGATAGATAGATAGATAGATAGAGATAGATAGATAGATAGATAGATAGATAGATAGATAGATAGAGCTCTCCTATACTTCTCCTTGCTTTCTTGTCCACATATACTTCTACCCAACCATCAATCTCCTCTAGAGAAGAACTGGGAAACAGCACAAGGGTGCAAGATACAAAAGCTTCTTCCTTTTGGAGGTGACCAAATTGAATACAAACTGGAAAGAAGA
The DNA here is from genome assembly GCF_051295495.1 of Thamnophis sirtalis. Taxonomy (NCBI): domain Eukaryota; kingdom Metazoa; phylum Chordata; class Lepidosauria; order Squamata; family Natricidae; genus Thamnophis; species Thamnophis sirtalis. Next base: position 18,665,784 of record NW_028261381.1, read on the forward strand.
AAAAACACCGCAGAGAAAGATAATGGAAATCCGTTTCCCTATCAGAGCAAGAAAATTGTCTTTGTAAGACACTAGAACAAGAGCATCCACTATGGAGATGGGAGATATCAAGAAAGTAAAACGGACAGTCACAACAGTGCAACTAAAATCCCATCCCTTTTTTACATGTGTTTGTACCTGCAACGTGTATAAAAAAGGGGTGGGGGGAGTTGACTGCACAGTCATAGCTGCTACCTGGGCTTTTTTCACACTTACACATAGACACACCCTGCACAGACCTTTCACTGTGAGTTGAGCTCAACTTATTTATGGCTCCGCCTTTATACTTCTTAGTAAAATTGTTTTAGACAAAAAGTTGTTTTTCTTACCCTTGTTACACTAAGAGTAAGCCAGAGATTTTTTTAAAAAAAGATTGGATTTGAGCACGCATGCACATTTACACACACATACAGCAACAGTGAAAATGTGGCAAGAAGGACAGAGCTCTTCCCTCACAGGAGGAGACACAAGTCCACAGCAATAAATTCTAAAATACAGTGTGTGTCCTTCTCTGTTGCGTTATTCTGCACCCATGATTTGACCAATCTGAGATGGTAACAGTCCATTTCATTTCATTTCCTTTATTTGTATGCCGCCCTTTTCCCTGGGGGGGACTCAGGGCGGCTCACAATTCAAAAAGGGAGGGGGGGAAAGACAAACAGTATTCCAATATGGAAACAATACAGCATATTAAAAGAGAGCACAACAGTCACACAATTCGGGTGGGGTTGGAATCTTAACCCCAGGCCAGCCGGGACAGCCAGATCTTCAAAGAGGCGCGGAAGGATTGGAGGGTGGTGAGGGTCCGAATCTCCACGGGGAGTTCGTTCCAGAGGGTCGGAGCAGCCACCGAGAAGGCTCTCCTCCGGGTAGTTGCCAGTTTGCACTGGCTAGTAGATGGAATTCGGAGGAGGCCTAATCGATGCGATCGTATCGGTCTAGTGGAGGTAATTGGCAGTAGGCGGTCTCTCAAATACCCAGGCCCACTACCATGAAGGGCTTCCGATGTATATTTGGTAATATTTCAGATCATTAACTTTTGTCTTTTAATCAGTATCCCTTTCCCAACACAAATGATGCAAACAGAAATTCTGACTGAGAGGAGGGCAGCATGGCATAAGGCTATGTAACTGATAGCATTTACAGATCAATGCGCCGCTATAAAATTTCTTTTTTAAAAACAAAAAACAAAAACAGAAACAATACAGAAAGTGGGAGCAACACAGAAAATATTTAAAACTCCCATACAGGTCATCGGGTTTTCCTAATTAACTCCTGACATCCATTAAGCATATAGCTATTAATTAGCATTAGGCTTGGAAGCTAAATTTCTCTGGAACAATTCAATTTTGGCACAGGTTTCCTTAATGGCTCTTTTATAGCTTAATGCAGGGGTTTGTGCTCCTATATCATCTGTCAGTTGCCTTTCCTTCAAATACCTCTAATAGCTGGATGCAATTCAGTCAGTTTAATGAAACACAGAATTGACTTAGCAACATATTTTAGCCAAATTAATCAAGTCACAATTAAGGTTACTGCCTTAAGCTATGTGCCAAACTACCTGCTAATTACTCAGGTCAGAACAAGGGCATCTATCAATTAAATAGTCAATCATCTAAAAGCAATAACTCCTAAGTTACTATTTACCATCATTTACTGTATTACCCATTACTGTTGCTTATAACATTATAAAGGCTGCCCACTGAGAGGGAGGATCTACTGTAAACATTTCAGATAATCTGGCCCTATAGACCAGCCTCTCCCAACTACCACTCTTCAGATACGAGGGATTATCATTCCCATGCTGACTCGGGAATTATGGAAATTGTAGTTTTGATGTATCAGTTAAAGACTAGCCTAGAGAATGTCTAGTGTCTTTAGTGTCTTCAGACACTAAAGATTGTCTATGGCAGGGCTATCAAACTTATGGCCTGCGGTCCGGATGCATCATGCCCGGTTTAGAGAAGGAGGGGGGAAGTCACAATACGTCATATGACGCTGCCGTGACGACGAGAGTTTGACACCCCTGGTCTATATGGTAAAAATATCAGTTAAAACTGTAAAATGTACGGTACATATATTATTCGGGTAGAGAGCAGTAGCAATCTTGCTTAATGTCTTTAGCCAAGGCAAGCTAATTCAGAGCACTTCTGTATCACCACTACTTTTGCCTCTCAAATCTTGTGAAAGAGCTTACAATCAACCAGCAAATGGCTCTATCACAACCAATCTTAAAACAGTGAATCCTCCTTATGGAGATAAACCAATGGTGGGATTCACTTACCTTCTCTACCAGTTGGTAAATGTGAGCTCGCATGTGCACCACCTTCTGCACATGAGCAGAAGGTCACGCATTATGCCGGGTTGAGTGGGCGGAGCCTCCCACAGCTGCTGCTACCAGTTCGCCTGAACCGGAAAGAACCAGCTGAATACCACCTCTGAGATAAACCAATCAGCACTTTCCTGATTCATGCTATAATCTGTGTTGGGTCCCCAATGGCATTATCCCTTCGTTCAATGCAAGACCAGTGCTCCAACTATTAAGCCTAAGAGCCAGTGGCTTCCACCAATGAGACAACATCATGCTCCCAAACTCTGTGGAGCGCTGGTGTTGAGGTTGAAAACGTGACTTCTTGCCGTTTCTATCTTGGCCGAATGAAATGTGGAATCAGGGGAGAGCAGCATTGACACAGCACCTGTGTGGAATGACATCATTCTACCCTTGTTTCTCCCACCAATCTCTGCAATGATAGATGTTTACTCAAACTTCTGAGAGTTCAACCAAGAGACAATGAATGAAAATAACTCTCCTTTAGAGTAGAGATGGAGAATGTGTGGCCAATGATGGGACCTAAAATTCAACAAAAACTCAAAAATCATACGCTGCCTATCCTTGCATTAAAGTTTGGTGAAGTGTCACTAGATTCTATTATATGATGAAAGAGCTGCCTTATAGCCATTTACACTATTTGTCCAGATAGTCTAGCTTTCTCTGCTGTCGCTGAAAACTTAAGAATTCTTATCACCTCTCTATCTTTTAAATGAGATGCTAGTGGCCGAACCTGGAACAGTTACAGCCACATTACACCAACCTTCTTTCACATCGGTAACATCTGCCCTGGTTTTGTTATCCTTTTGAGAAGTCAAGTGATTCCCAATCCATTAAAAATACCCTAATTGAAAACACCCTGATATTATGCCAAGGTGGCGCAGTGGTTAAAATGCAGCACTGCAGGCTACTGCTAGATCAGCAGGTCAGCGGTTCAAATCTCACCGGCTCAGGGTTGACTCAGCCTTCCATCCTTCCGAGGTGGGTAAAATGAGGACCCAGATTGTTGGGGGCAATATGCTGACTCTCTGTAAACCGCTTAGAGAGGCCTGAAAGGCCTATGAAGCGGTATATAAGTCTACTGCTATTGCTATTGCTATGTCATCTCAATTGATTTCATCTTCCATAAAGATTTACGTATCTGGGAAAAACATGCTGGAATGGGGAACCGAAATGAGCCTATTAATTTAAGGCAAACAATAAGATGAACAGTATCCAGAAAAATCACTTTCTTTCCTAAACAACCAAGTGCATTTTGAGGCCTGACACTTGGCCTCATACCTTTTAAAAATCTTATTTAGACAGAAGAGCAATGTAGTTTAAATATAAGCTGCGAAACTCCGGTTTTGGTCAACAGTTTTAGAAATATATCTATCCACCTTTGGGCTGACGGAGAAGAAGAAATTCCAGAGTTCTCAAAAGTACAAAAACATTTTAAGAAAAAGAAGAGGACTCAGAAGAGGACTCCCTCCCCCAAAAGCCACCAGACTAAACGTGCTCAATGATGACGGAATGTGGAATGCAGGGAACAAGGAATTAAATAGGCTGTTCGCAAAGCCCATTCCTTTCGTAATCCCAAGAAGCATCCAGCTATTCTTGGAGCAGATCCAGGCTGTTAGGAAAAGTCTGAAGAACTTGCTTTCCCTGTTATTGGACTGTATCAGGCTGAGATTCTTTCAAATAAAACTTAATAAATATCCAATACTTTGATCAGGGAAGAAATGTGAACTGAATGGCAGGGATTGGTTTACCAATCTGTTTATGCAAAACCAAGAACATTTTCTTCTAAGACTAAAGATCTTGCAAACTTAACCAAGATGGACCCCTAAGCTATTTTTTTCCCCTGGATGAAACATGCTCCAAACACCTAATTTAGCTTGTGATATTAAAGTTAAAGGCTTGCACAGAAATTGTATGAAAAAAAACCTGCCCAAAGGCACTGAATGGCAATAATTTGGGGATCCGCAAAATAGCAAGTGATTTACGACCAAGTAATGAGGCCCAAATACATAGAAATGAAACCATCCATTATTTATGTGTTTAATATACCGTACTACCTTCAAGACAGCATACTTGGTAATGAAATCAAATCAAGCTTAATAAAAAAAATATAATGGCTACTATGCAGAATTAGGGACGCGATGGCTCAGTGGCTAAGACACTGAGCTTGTCGTTCAGGAAGGTTGGCAGTTCGGAAGTTTGAATCCCTAGCGCTGCATAACGGAGAGAGCTCCCGTTATTTGTCCCAGCTTCTGCCAACCTAGCAGTTAGAAAGAACATAAAAAATGCAAGTAGAAAAACAGGGACCACCTTTGGTGGGAAGATAACGACGTTGCGTGGTTTTTTAGTCATGCGGGCCACATGACCATCGAACAGTGCTGGCTCTTTGGCTTTGAAAGAGAGATGAGCACCGCCCCCTAGAGTCAGGAACAACTAGCACATATGTGCTAGGGGAACCTTTACATTTACCTATGCAGAATCACCTTTCATCTCAAAAGCAAGCCATTTGTCTCCTCTTTCTCTTTTGTCGTCCAGCTTTTAATACAGTGTTTCTCAATCTCAGCAATGTTAAAATATGTGGATTTCAATACCCAGAATCTCCATGCTGGTTGTGGAATTGTGGGCAATTGAAGGCAACACAAGTACACAGTGTGAATAATAATGGGAAATTTGATTTTCAAGTGCAACTTCCTGACAAACAATAAGAGATCGCAATAAAAAGGATCCCAAAGGTGCTTTTTCCAGAGGCAACTGGACTTTCTGTCTTTTCTTTGAAGACGTTTTGATTCTCATCCAAGAAGCTTCTTCAGCTTCTTGGATGAGAAGCGAAATGTCTTCCAAAACAAAACAAAACCAGACAGTCCAGTTGCCTCTTGAAAAAAAAAAAATCTTTTCGGACAACCATGACCTGGATGACTGAGAACCTCCACAGACAACAGAAAAGATGAGGTTTTTTTTCCCTCGGACAACTATTACTCCTGATTATTGTTCAATCTTATTTGCAAGGGAGCCGTGCCAGGCTGTGATAGTCCTCTGTGAAGAGTCACGATATAAAAGAGCTGGTCTGTAGACATATCAACCTGTGGATGGAAAGTAAGGCTTGAGGTCAAGCCAAACTGTGGACCAGGTCTTTTAGTAGCACTAAGAGGGTGCCATGGACTGTTTTTCATGAAAAAAAAAGCTCATTTTCCAGCCTTTGGGTGTCTATATGCATACAAATCCTTCATATGGGAATTTGTCAAGTTAACATTGGTGTGCAATGAATAATATCAAGGCATAAGCATAGGAATCGGGGGGACGGTGATAAAACCAATATCTCTTTCTTAGGAGAAAATCTGACCCAAACTATTTACAATTCAGAGGGTTATCATAACTTGCTTCTCTACAGCTTATCTCTATGGTTCATTTTTCCTCTGATCAGAGCAAGTGATGTCTTACAATAGGTGTCTTCAATTTGACATCATTCAGATGTGCTGGCTTAGAACTCTAAAGGACTCCCAGCCAGCATGGCTGTCTCTGTGCTGATTATGATGAGAACTGTCAGTCCAAAAACATCAGGCTGTGGAAAGTTAAATCAATTTGAATCCTTCCCTTACAATCTTGGAGACGACATGGTTGGCACTCTGCTTCAATTCACATATTACACTGGCAGGGCAGTGTTTGACCAACGTATCAGTTCCTGGTATTACCAGATAAAAAGATCAGGTAAGCTTGGTGATGCAAAATCTTTACCATATGTTTGCCATTCCTTGGCAAAGCAGGCACTAAATATGTAGAAGAACAGCAGCCCAAATAGTTGTCAGGAAACTTCCTATGCTCTTACAAATAGTGAACAAAGGAGCAGTACTGTCAGGTTGAGTAGATGGGAAGAACAATAGCAATAGCACTTAGACTTATATACCGCTTTCCTGTGCTTTCCAGGCCTTTGAAAGCGATTTACAGAGTCAGCCTATTGCCCCCAACAATCTGGGTCCTTATCAGGTATTCACTTACCTTCCCTACCGATCCGCAAATGTGAGCATGCGTGTGCGCTCACTCGCTTCGCTCCAGTGGTGGGTTGCGATTTATTTTACTACAGGTTTGCTCGTGTGCCTCCCACTGCTGCCACTAACGGTTCATCCAATCTGCGGCGAACCGGCAGCATTCCACCTCTGCTTCGCTCGCATGCACCACCTCTGCGCATGCACACAGCCTTCTGTGCACGTGCTTTTGGCGAAAAAAAGGGGCCTAAATGGGATGCTATAGAACCAAGGCAAGTGGGCGAGGCCACCTGCAATTTTTGCTACAGGTTCGGACGAACCGGTCCAAACCGGTAGAATACCATCTCTGGTCCTCATTTTACTCACCTCGGAAGGATGGAAGGCTGAGTCAACCTTGACAACAAGTCAATAAGCTCAGCATTCTCTGTATGGGGAAATGGCAATGGATGCAGGTTTAGCTTTGGTTTTTTTTTTTACTCCCTCCTTAGTAGGTTTTTCATAAAAGGAATCCTTGCTAGCCTCTGATTCAGCATTCCTGGATCATGGACTGCAGACCATCAGACCTGTGGTATTTTACCATTTATAAACCTGGCTCATACCTGGTTATTAAACTGGGTTATTAAACTGGGTTATTAAACTGGGTTATTAAACTGGGTTATTAAACTGGCTACAGTTTACACAACAAACTACCAGCATTATTACTATATACACTATTGATTGATCACAATAACCCACTGTTAGCAAGTGAAATCCCCAAACCAAAGGCACAATCCTAAAACGACTTTATTGTGGCAGTTTTATTTATTACTGTGGAACTCTTCCAAAATAAATATAATCGAAGGAAGATAAAGCAGCTCTGGCTGTTACAACCATCAGGATTCCAGATTCCACACAAAAATATTCAATTGAAATACCAAAGCACTTAAAAGCCGTTCCACTAAGCAGAATCCTTATTGTTAATTAAGTTGTCACAGCAAAGTCCTGTCACTGCTGCTATTTTAAATTTCTTGTGCAGGGGCAAAGGAAAACAATATTGGGAGTCTTCGACTTATGAGCGTAATTGGGCCCAGGATTATATACTGTAAGGCTGCTGATCGTTAAGTGGGAGGCCACATGAGTGCATCTGAATTTACATTATTATTATTATTATTATTTTGCAGTGTTTGTTAGGCAAATGCCAAGGTTGTTAAGTAAATCCATTATCTCCAGTGGGTATTTTTTGTTGGAAGTGGATGTGGAACTGGAAGTGAATGTCATTTTCTAGCAACACCCCCCCCCCCATATAAATTGTGGTCACGTGACTGTAGGATGTCGCAAATGGCCAATACTGGGCCACTTTCCAAGCTCCCCAAATCAATCATGTGACCAGGGAGCAATGGCTATTGGAATTTTGAATCCAGGTCATAAGTAGCCCTGGGGAGGTCTGTCGTAACTTTGTACAATCACTAAGAGACTACTAGTATGTTAAGGACTACCTATATGTGCTTCTGCTGTGGTTCCAATTCATTATTGAATTGAATTTATTGCACTTATATGCCGCCCTTTTCCCCAAAGGGGACTCAGGGCGGCTCACAAGTCAGGGAAGGGGATACAGATAGGGGATAAAAAAGACGAACAAAACAATACACAATTGTTCTCTCTCCTCTCCCCCCTCCCCTCTACACAGTTCTCTCTCCTCCTTCCCTTCCCCTTGCTCTAGAATTGCCCAACTTTTTAGCCAGATTTTCAGGGGCAAGGGAAATTAGTAAAAGTTGCTTCCTTCCTGTTCCGTTGATGGGAGCAGAGTAACCATAAACAGATATCTGTTCAGAGAAAACCTTTGCCAGAGTTGAAGAGTCCTCATCGGGATCCCACAGCCATAGCCTACAATTCCTCTCATTTTGAGAAGACTGCTGAAGCACTTGTGATGTTTTCCTATAGACATATATGCTGAAAGCATGTGGCTGAATTTTTTTAAAAATCAAATTAATTAAACCCACACTGACATATCCAGCACTGTCAGAGACCTAGATGCCTATGCCAAAAAGCCAGATTCTGTAATTTTTTGTACAATAGTGGGCCGACAGCACGTTAGATATCAAATATCTTTCTCCTGTCATAATAAAAAAAGGGAAACTCGTGTCAGCATAATGTAACTCAATCTTATATAGTCTTTCAAGAGCTGTCTTAACAGATTCTGCCCTTAACTTCAGCTCATCTCCATGCTAAAGATCTAGCATAAATACGGTTTAAAATAAAAATGGAGGACATAGTCTGTCAAACTTTATTTCGGTCAAAGATCAGTAGAGGATGAAACAATTAACGAACGATTTAGAAGAGAAGGACCAAAAATGAAACACAACATAAAGCAATAATACAGATTATTATTGTCACTGCTGCCACTGTAAACAAAAACACCCTTCTCAAACCACAATAAAACATTACATGTCCAAAAACTAAAGTATAAAAGCTAAAATTCTAAGACCGAAGTAGGTTAAAGTAAAACTGGAATAATATGATATCTATCTTTATACAGTGGTACCTCGGCCCTCACTGTTAATTGCTTCTGGGAGGCGTGATGAGTATAAAAAGCGATTAGTACCAAACACATTTTCCCCCTTAAGGAATAATGTAATGAGTATCAAAGCAGCCAACATCAGGACAAAATTTCCGCATCAAAATGCATTTAGCACCAAATCTGATGTTTCAAAGCAGTTGAGTACAAGATATCATTGAATTGTTCAAAAGTTAGTTACATGTGAAGGACATAAAGAGGAAGTAATTGTACTGGATATATTCCTTGAAGCTTAGTAGAAGTAAAGAGATATTAAAAAAACAGAAATGGTTGCTATGGCCAAGGAAAAGCTATTTCAGCCAAGGTAAAAAAAAAAGGCACACACATTGCCCGATGTGTCAACACCGTCTATTAAAGCCAATGCAGATCAACTCCAGCTACTGCGAACTTAGAATAAAGGTTTGTCTAGGACACCAGCCAGCCAGAAATTCAGAACTTTTAAAACAATTTAATTTTCACCATACTTTGACTGCTGATCACACAAACTGCCCTTGAAGAATGTTTTAAGTAAAACTATAAGAAAAATCCCGTGGGACTCTTTAATTCCAGCCCTCCTTAAGTTCATGGTTTGCAATTAAAGTTAAGGAAGCAAGATCCTTTCTAGATCTCCTTCCTCCCAAATACTTCTCAAATGACTGAATCTCAGAAGAAACCTTGGAGGTTATCTACTCCTACTCCCATCCCAGTGGAGAAGTCCTCTATTATATCACCTTGAGAGATAACTATCCAGATTGTTTAATAGTGTGTACATTTCTTAAAAGGGCTGCGCAGTGGCACAGCAATTAAGAGGCTGGGCTTGTCAGCTGGAAAGCTGGGACCATGCATCTATCAGGTTCGAGACCACGTGGCAGGGTGAGCTCCCGTTCTTGCTCCAGCTCCTGCCAACCTAGCAGTTCGAAAGCATGCAAATGTGAGTAGATAAATAAGTACTACCATATTTTTCACAGTATAAGATGCACCCTTTTTCCTCAAAAAAGAGGATGAAAATCTGGGTGTGCTTTATATATCGAATACAGCATTTTTCCCTCCTAAAGCCCCGCCCCTTCACCAAAATGGCTGTGTGTACCCTGATGGAGGCTTTCAGAGAACTCCTGGGGGCTGAGGAGGACAGAAATGAGCAAAAAATGGCACTTTTTTTGCCCCCCCAGCCCCCAGTATCACTACTCTATAAGCCTCCATAAGACTCTGCATGCAATTTTTTTGACAAAAAAAACAGGCCCATTTTTGTGAAAAACAGGTCCTTTTATGCTTGCTTTTGGCTCCCCACCCCCTCAGGAGCACTCTGCAACCCCCCCCCCCAAGGCTATTCATGCCTTTTTTGGAAAAGAAACATTTTTTGGAGGTTTGTAGAGTGCAAAAACTTTTTTTTTCCTTTTGGAAAGCTCTTTAAATGATTGATAAGAATTACATTGACCAAGAGCTGTGCCAGCAGAAACAAAGTCTTAGGTGCTGCAGATTTTCAGCAATTTCCTTCTCCAACACATGGATAAATACACCTGAAAATATCTACCTACCTACCTACCTACTCTCTCTCTACCTACCTACCTACTGTATTTCTCTCTCTCTATCTCTGTTTCTCTCTCTCTATCTCTCTCCCTACCTACCTACTGTATTTTTCCCTCTCTCTATCCCTCTACCTACCTACCTTCTCACTCTCTCTCCCTATCTACTGTATTTCTCACTCTCTCTCCCTATCTACTGTATTTCTCTCTCTCTCTTTCTATTTTTCTCTCTATCCTTCTCCCTCCCCATCTACTCTTTCCCTCCCCACTGTATTTCTCTCTCTCTCTTATTTCTCTCTCTATCCCTCTCCCTCCCCATCTACTCTCTCCCTCCCTCCCTACTGTATTTCTCTCTCTCTCTCTCTCTCTCCCTTTACCTACCTACCTACCTACCTACCTACCTACCTACCTACCTACTCTCTCTCCCTACCTATCTATTGTATTTCTTTCTCTTTCTCTCGCTTTCTTTCTCTCCCTCCTTTTTATTTTCCGCTTCAAAACCTTGGGGCACCTTCTACTCTGGTGCGTCATACTCCGAAAAATATGGTACTTCGGTTGGGGGGGGGGGGAGAGAAGCAGTGCTCCATGACATCATGCTGGCCAACATGACTGCAGAAATGTCTTTGGGCAGCATTGGCTCAATCGCCTTGAAACAGAGATGAGCACCAACCCATACAGTTTAGCAACAACCAGTGGATAAAAATCTGCAGGGATTCCCTTACCATTTTTTTTCACACTTCTTTAAAGTTTACAAACTGTATTTCTTAACGTCCATGGTCTGCTACATAAACTTGTGACCAACTCTGCAAAAGGAGACAATCAGTGCTTTCAGGCCCTGTATATGTAATTTCTTCAAGCAACGGGGCATCCATGATCAGAACACAGTATAGAGTGGAGCTCCTCCTACCGTTTCTACTGGCACAAAGGACTTTGAGCAACCCTCTTCCTCCCCTAGCAGCTCACCCTGAAACATCCCTCTAAAACTGATTAAGCAATGAAATGGAGGGAAAGGGAAGCAGCACTTCTTTTGAACCAGGTAGCAATATGGGCAGTGCTCACTGTTTCATAGAACTGCCATATGTTCCCATAAATAAGATATCCTGCCAGGAGAACAAGTACTCTCAAGAAATGTTTGTGCAGGTGTAGAAGCAAACTCCTGAGCCGCATGAGAAGGAAACTGGGCAATCAGAAGAAAGGATTCATGCTATTAATCTGCCTGTTGATCTGACTTCAGAGATAGAAATGCTTCTGAACACACTTAGTAAGCCATGTTCCATCATAGCGCAACTGATCTCCCTATCCCAAAGATTATGCTTTTTTTAATCCTTTCCTTGCAAATGAGGAAATTAACTATTTAATAATCTATATTTTAAGGAAATGGGTGTCCCACGGTTCTAGATTTTTTAAAAAAAGGGGCTGTAATTTTTATATCAAAAGAAGTTTACAATATGACTTGCCCTTTTAATACTTCCTGTACCTAGCTCTGCTTTGATGTTGTGGACAAATAGAAGCTACAGAAACCTTTCTCAGAGATTCCTGTAATAACCAGATGAATGACGTTGACTGTTTTGTTTGGCAAAATGTAAGCCCTTTTTGCAATCAGAAACAATGCCTAGCAAACATGAAAGAAAGTGAGATCCGCTGATGAGTGCTTCCAACCTGATTTTTTTTTTTAGGACTGGGCAGAAACCAAAGCAATGATCACATACAGGTTGGGCATTTGAAATTGACAACTGTATGGCCCCTCAAGACTGAAGGATAAGACCAAAACAGAACATTAATTGGAGATTCACCAAGGAATGTATCTACATAAATGGAATGAATGAATGAATGAATGAATGAATGAATGAATGAATGAATGAATGAATGAATGAAACATCAAACTTTAAAACTTATCCTAAGTAGATTCCTTCCTAACCAGGTAGATCCAATGGCTAGCTTGATCACAAGTCAACCCACAATTTAACAGTGAAGATTGAGAAAATGGCTAGTTGTAATTCAATGGTTCACCACATGAGGGAGCTCCCAAAGATTGAACAGTTCCCAAACACAGCAGAGAGCAAAATTCTGCATCATCTCCTTGTGTATATGCTTCCAACTGAGTGAAAAGATCTGGGATGAACGAACTACTTGTTTGAAAAATTTCCCCTCATTCTTTTCTACTATTAAATCCATCTTGCTTAAATACAAACTTTTTTTGGGGGGGACTATAAATATATTCTTCTCAACAATGAACTGAATGAAACATTCACCTTACCTGCATCACACAGATTTAACACAGAAAGCCAGCATGGAGTAGCTGGGAAGGCTATGTTGTCTTTATGTGACAGGGCAGGATAACTATGTTGTCCTTTCTTTAGATGATAGTGGTTAAAAGTTAGGAGCCAGTCAGCAAATAAGAAGGAAGTGGCTACTCTAATACAGAATCACAAGCAGGCCTCAGTACTCTTAGTCTCCTCCAGTGGTGGGTTTCAATTTTTTTTCGAACCTACTCTGTGGGTGTGGCCTCCTTTGTGGGAGTGGCTTGCAGGCCATATGACCTGGTGGAAGTGGCTTGCCGGCCATGTGTTTCCCCCCCCCTCTCTCCTTCCTTTTGTCTCTCTCTCCCTTTTTCCTTTTTTCTTTCATCTCTCACTTTTTCTTTCTTTTTTATTATTTCTTTCTTCCTTTCTTTCTCTTTCTCTCTCTGTGAGTCTGTGTGTGTGTGTGTGTTTGTGTGTGTTTCAGTGGTGGGTTTCAAAAATTTTCGAAACCTCTTCTGTAGGTGTGGCCTGCTTTCCGGGTGCACTGGTGGAACCTCTTCTAACCAGTTCAGTAGATTTGACGAACCGGTTCTACCGAACTGGTGCGAACTGGTAGGAACCCACTTCTGGTCTCCTCCCACCAGGAAAGGGAAATATTTTCCATCTATTTTGACAGCAGTTAAAATCTCAAGTCGTTCCCATTCCATGAAGGAAGGGATAGTTAACTTCATATTTAATTAAAAAAAAAAGAGTGGGGGGAGTCAAAAACTAATTGAGCCAGGGATTCACCCATCCCTAATGTTGGGAAAGTAATGTCGGACAACATTGATTTAAAAAAAGAAACAATCATGAAGGGCAATCTTTTCAGCCTTAGTACATCAGCGTGTTTTGTAAATTACACATTATGTAAATGATTTATAAAAATTATTGTATTGCAGCTATAATCCATTTAAATTAGTGAATATTTCTTAGCTATTCAGTCGTGGTTTAAAATTGGCAAACCATGCTTTGGGGGTTTTTTTTCTGAATTTTTATGGAGGAAGGGATTTTAAATAGTAAATTTACTTTTCAAATGATCTCAAGCCTGTATGAGGGGCTGCCATCACGGTATTTAAATATTTCCCAATTCAAAATGAATGGAAACCTCACCACCAGTTATTAGTGATTGTAGCCTCCAAAGCTACTGCAAAGGGATTGGGGAGACTGTGAGTTGCCCCATTAGTCATTTTAAATATAGCTTTACTTTAAAAATGGAATCCTGCTTTTTTTCTGGCTAATCAATTCTTCTATAAACCATTCCTTTGGTGTTCATTTTTGCACTGAGAAATCTCATTCCCATATAAGCTCAGGGTGGCAAACTCAAGGCCCAGGGACCAGACCCGGCCCGCGGGGCGTGACCCAACAAAAGCACGCACGTCAAAAGCGCGCCGACAAAAGTGCGGCGCTAAAACCGCGATGTCAAAAGCGCGCCGACAACAGCGCGCCGACAGAAGCGTGATTTAAGTTAAGGTAAGGTTTAGGGTTAGGTTTAGGTTTAGGGTTAGGTTTAGAGTTATTTTTAGGGTTAGGTTACAGCGCGCTTCTGTCGGCGCGCTGTTGTCGGCGCGCTTCAGCGCGCATTCATCAGCATGGTTTTGTCGGCGCGGTTTTGTCACCGCGGTTTAGTCAGGCGCGCTTTTGTCATGGAACCCCCGCAGGGTGCTTAGGTCTGGCCTGTGAGGCCACCCTGCAAACAGCGAAGGCGGCCCCGCGGTGCCTCTGCCAAAGAAAATGGAGCTCGGGAGGGCCGCAGGCAGCCTCCCCCCCCCGAGCTCTTTTTTCGCTGGCTGAGGTTGCAAGAGGCCGTCACAGGTGAAAACAGAGCTGTTTTCACTGGCAGAGTGCTTGGGCTACCACAGGCACCCCATTCCCAAGTGACGTTGAGCTGGCCATGCCCACCCTGGCCACACTTACCCCACCCCAAGGTCTAACACCACCCTGATGTGGCCCTTAATGAAATCAAGTTTGACACCCCTGCTCTAAGGAAATTCAAAAGAAAAGAGAAGGGGGGGGGGAAGAATGACTTGATTTTACATTATTGCCCCTGGACTTCACATGCCTACATTTCTGTGGAAAGCTGTGTATATAGAAATCATTTGATACCAGGGCTGCCAGCCGCCTGTGCTATTTACTTGGAGCTTTCAAAGATTTCAGTTGGGAACCTTGCCCAACTCCGTAACCGGATAACCATTTTTCAACTTGAGCTTTCCAAAGAACATAGAGAGTATATTCCGTTACTCTACTGCAGTCGTTTCATCATCACCAGCCAGCCTTTTTTCAGTGGCTAGAGCTGTGTTTCTCAACCTTGGCGACTTTAAGTCCTGTGGACTTCAACTCCCAGAATTCCCCAGCCAGCTTTGCTGGCTGGGGGATTCTGGGAGTTGAAGTCCACAGGATTTAAAGTTGCCAAGGTTGAGAAACACTGGGCTAGAGGTTGGATTTACAGTATAAGCATTTTCATGAGGAGAACTACAGCACACCAGGCCAAGCAAGTCAGCCTGTCAGTCAGTCAGTCTTTCTGTCTGGGTGTGTCTATGTATGTATGTGAAAAAGAAACTTAAAATATCAGCTGATCATTTTACCTCAGCCACCCAAATTCTCAATAAGTAAGAGAACAAGTAGTCCTCAACTTACAGCTCTAAAGGAGGCTGCCCATTACAGCCATACGTCATTGCGGCTGTTAAAAGTGAGGTGCCCAGGGGGGACTGGCTTGCTCAACAACCACTACACTCCCAGATACGGTAACTAAACAACCACACAGGTTGTTAAACGAATGGAGTGAAAGAGCTGCTTGCCAAAAGAGGGCAAGAACCTCCCCTTCATGGGCAGAATTGCCGTGCCAGGGAAAGGAAGAAAGGGGGAAAAATACCTTGGGAAGGGAGGGAAAAAGGGAAGCCATTCCTTCTCTTCATCTTGGGCTAGGAGGTCTTTCCAACTTTCTAGCCCAGGGAGGACAAGAGAACCAGTGTGCTGTACCAGACAAAAGAAGCTTAGGAGACATTTATTTCTCCAGCACAAATGGCCTCTCTCCACCCCATCTTTCACTAAAAAGTTATAGCACTTAGCAATAGCACTTAGACATATACTTTAGACTTATATACCACTTCACAGTGCTTTACGGGCTTCTTAAGCAGTTTACAGAGTCAGCATATTGCCCCCAACAATCTCGATCCACATTTTACGGGTCTCGAAAGAATAGAAGGCTGAGTCAACTTTGAGCCAGTCAGGATCGAACTCCTGGTAGCAAGCAGAATTAGGCTGCAATACTGCATTCTAACCACTGTACCACCACAGCTTTTATAAATCTTTCTAGCCCATGGAGGGAAGGGGAACCAGTTCCTGGAAACAGGAAGTGGCTTGCAATCTTTGCTGCTGGCTTTCCTATGGACTTACTTTCAGAGGAAGCTGGCAGGGGAAGATTGCAAATGGCGCTCACATGATTGTAAATGCCTTACTGTAAGTGTAATCTGACAGTCAACAGTTCAGATCCCCCCAACATGAGACTGTGGAGATGATGTAATGGCCATCACTTTGAGCGCCTTGTTCTAAGTTCCTTAGTTCATCTTTGTGTGTGGTTGCTGAATAAACAGTTGGACGTCGAGGACTACCTATACAACGTCAGTGGGGTATGAAAGGGAAGATGAGTAGAAAGTTAGAAGGGAAACTTTGGGTATTTAATGCTATCAAAGGCATACCTTTAATGTCAAGGTCTGACATTACTGGTACTTATTCAGAAGGCGCAACAAAAACGTCAATTTCACATGGGAAATTATTTCTGAAGCTTAAATAAAAGACATAGACTGAAGTGAAGACTACTAAACACTCAAATATATCAAAATTCTAGGCATGATTTATAAACTACATGTCTAATTTTGTACTTAATAGCTAAAAAAAAATATTATTATTAAAAGAAAAAGAATTTTTTAAAAAAAGACCTTAGCAATAAAGTGCTACGTGGCTCTGTTTCCACAAGGACCACATTCCCACTGCTGTATTCTGCTGGTCTTACTGTATTCCAAGATTCAAAAGTTGACTTTAAACTTGGAGGTAGGAATCTGACATTGGATTCCTTCTTTTCTCACTTCTAGATTCTGAAGTTAACTCTTTCTTACTTTCCAAAAAGGAGTATAGTAGGGACTGAACAGAAAGCAGGAAGGATTTCTGCACCATTACTTTAAGAACAGGTATTTTATTTGGATTTATTTCAGGAAATATATTCTTAATCATTTTAGACTCCTTCATATTTAAGTTTTTCTCTTATACATGTGTCAGCTGCCACCTCATGCTTGTGTTGGGCCAACATGTGGTAACAGTCTGCCATGGACTCTTGAGGATGGTGGATGGGAAGAGAAATGCTTGGTGGGGAAGCGAAACTACCGTATCTCCTCGAGAGGCTGCTTCAAGGTCACTTGGCTAGAAGAAGAACACAGCTGCATACCAACCTAGGCTTGAAGTGACAGTCCTGAAAACATTTTACTTGAACCCAAGTAATCATGGGGGGATCAGCGATGGGAGGCAGTTAAAGAGGGAAAAGCTGAACTTAGGGAATTTGGCATGTGATTTCTCCTGTTCAGATGCAACAAAGGACAGCTGCTTTGAAAGCCCTCTATGGATAGTGGCAGATCTTTCTAATGCTTTGGCTTCCATACTGGAAGAGTAGAATTGTTGGAGATACGGAGGGTCTTCAGAATCTTAGCTATTTATCCCATTTTCAAATACCGCCAAGAGCTAGCAGAATCAAGCATTAGTTGTTGCTTGGAGGGAAAGCAAAGACAGGAAAGAAAGAAAGAAAGAAAGAAAGAAAGAAAGAAAGAAAGAAAGAAAGAAAGAAAGAAAGAAAGAGGGAGGGAGGGAGGGAGGGAGGGAGGGAGGGAGGGAGAAATACCTTTTTGCAGGCATTATGTGATTCATACAAACTGAAAAAGCTTAGGAAGTGATATTTCCCTATCTTGCTGTCTCAAACTCCTTCAGATCACTGTTAATCTTCCAAGCTTACCACAAATATTTGACATTAAGGTTCTCACATATCTTACAGATTCAAGATTTGTATCTCCTGAGAGCAAAACCAGGGGCGAATGAGCTAGCACGAGAAGAGGAGGTTTGGCAAAACCTATTCAGAATACTGCACAAAGAAATACCTCATGCTAGGGCTTATAGAGCACATGCAAATTAAGCACATTTGCATATTGATTGCTTATAATGCACAATTTATTTTGTTTCCATTTGTTAGAGAGGGTCAAGGAAACATGCAAAGGCTGCCTTTGTTCTGATTCGCCACTGCTGGCCGTTGACATTTAATGTATATTGCTCACCCATCCTACAGTGTGGATTAAAAAGAATTCGGAAATACAAGATGCAATTTTTTTGAAATTCCTTGGACAAATTTGTCAAAGGTCAGGGGGAAAAAAACCAAAGCAGAATTATCCACAGAGGGTCACCTGGGAAGTCTACTGACCAAGCAATGTATTTCCTATCTTCCAGAAAGGCTGGAACCTGTTCCTAAAGGGAACTGAACGCGAACAAATTACAGATAGTCCTTGACTTACAACCACAATTGAGCCCAAAATTTATGTTGCTAAGTGAGACAGCTATTGAGTTTTGCCGATTTTACGACCAGCAGTATGTTTCACATTTTGTTACCACTGGTTTGCTGTGTGCACGCTTGCTCGCTTCACTTCCTTCCCCGCATGCGCCCGCCCTTCTGTGCATGCGCTTTGCTCACGCACCACCTTCCGCGTATGTGCCCGGCCTCAAAAACATGCCTAAACAGAACAGCATAGAGCTGGGGCGCGTGGGCAGATCCACTTGCGATTTCTACTACCAATTCGGGTGAACTGGTGTGAACCGGCTGAATACCACCCTATTTATGACCTCCTCTATTGACTTCGCTCTGTTGGAAGGTCGCAAAAGGTGATCGTATGACCTCAGGACACTGCAACCATCATATATGTTAGCCAGTTGTAAAGTGTCCAAATTTTGATCGTGTGACCATGGGGATGCTGCAATGGTCGTAAAGTGTGAAAACCAGTTATAAGTCAGTCTTTTCAGTCCCGCTGTAACTTCAAATGGCCACTAAATGAATAGCTGTAAGTTGAAGACTACCTGTACCTGTTTCTTGGTTTGGCCAGTAGTAATATCAACTATGGGGAACTCTGCTATGAATGATAAGAGGTTGATGGGGAAAATACATGGGATTACAATGGGAAAATGGGAAATTATTCTGGCATTCTCATCTAACTGTTTGTAGAAAATACTATAGATACTTTGGAAAGGTAGCATTTTAGGATGGAACCCAGTTGGCTGCTCTATTGCAGGGGAACAGTTACTCCTCGAATTATGACCATTACTGAGACCAGAATTTCCATTGCTAAGCAAGGTAGTTGTTAAGTGAACCATGCCTGATTTTATGCCCTTTTTTGCCATGATTAAGTAAATCACTGCAGTTGTTAAGTGAATCACATGGTTGTTAAGCAAATAGGGCTGTCCCCTATTGGCGTTTCTTGTCGGAAACTGACTGGGAAGGTTGCAAATGGTGATTACAGGATGCTGGGATGCTTGCAACTGATTAAATGCTGCCAGCTGGCAAGGGCTCAAATTTTGATCACATGACCTTGGGGATGCTGTGATGGTCATAAGTGCAAGTACCAGTACCAGTTGTAACTTAGTTTTTTTTCAGTGCCGCTGTAACTGAATGGCCGCTAAATGAATATTTGTAACCTGAGGATTACTTGCACATGGAAATCACTAGCTAAATCTGGTATCTATCTACCTTCTGAATATGCAGGTTCTTAATCTGATATAAAATAATGGGCATCCTAGGGAAACATTATTTTCCCTTTTTTCATATTTGTTATCTGAAGCATATAATACCTTTAAAACACCTTTTTTAGAAATACATAGGAATAAATAAAAGATCTGTTCAAGCAAATATCACAGATTTAATGCAACATGGCACACTACATGCTGTGTGCAGACGGCCAAGTTCAGATTAGGTCCCAGAATTCTGATCATTATGCCAAAATTGCTTGGGAATTTGGACTTTGTAATTAGTTCCCACTGATCAGAGTTTGAAATCGCTCTTGGGGAAATCTTTTACAAGTTAAAAAAGTAGTCTTAAAAAAGTGTTCATATCAGCAATAATCAAAAACTGAACAATAAACCTATATTTAGGAAAATATTGATAGTGTCCAGACGGTACCTGTTTTGGGATTAAGTTTCAATTAGAAGCTTTACATCAATAAATAAAATGAATAAACACCGTTGCTAATAATAAATATAAAAGCATTTGAGAAGCACATTTCAAGTAATTTTCTTCCAAATCTATTTCCTTGTGAAACCCTAGCTCATAAGTAACAGAAACCACACTTCCCCATTAAGTCAAAACAACCTCTGGTTCCTACCTAACCTAGAACTTAATTTGTGGTTGCACCAATATAGTCATGTAGACATATAGGGTTGCAACATCTGGAATGCCAATTTGGCGACCAGGAAGGAAAAAGTATCCAGGAAAGACCAGTATTGTTGTCTTAAAGTTGATGGGAGAAGGTAATTTCACAATACAGTAAAGCTGTCTAGGATCTGTCAAATAAATTACCAGATAAGACATCAACTTCTCCGATCAACCTAAAATAGACACAAACATAAGTCTGCTTTTTCAAAAAGCCTCTCCCAGCAATTAATGGGAGTTATTTCTAGAATGAATATCATTAAGACTGATCTGTTAATCTAGTTTTATGTCATTTGGAAACTTAACATGATTTAAACCTCCAACCCATATTTAGAATGTGGGGCAGGTGTTCACATACACACATGGGGAGGGGGAGAGAGATATTGATTTGTAAGTTTGAAGAGAAGTCTTACTTTAAAAAGAAAAAAAAGGAAGCTGGAAAGAATAAAACTCCAGATGTTAAATTTGCAATAGAAGCCAGCGTAGCTCTCTTTAGAATTGGACTAAAAAAAGCTGGTGAAGAGAGAGGGACTTTTGCTTTCATTTGGAGCAAGAAGTTCTTGGCAAATCCAGATTTATATATAAATTTATTAATCCTTTAATGTACTCCGTGGGTTTTGCCTAAAATAACAAATAAGAACTGAACCAAAGGAAGGAATGCCAGCAGTGCTTTTAAATCACCTTAACTGCCTAACGTAATATACACACACTAAATAACCTCTATTGAATGTATCTGCACATGGCTTTTTTTTTTTTTGAGAGAGAGAACTGGTCACCTCCTTCCCTGGAAAACCTTCTGCAAACAAATTTATTTACATTGCACTATTGGTATTTAATGCAACTCCTTTACTTGCCTTGGCTTATATCTAAATGTGGTTGAAGATCTGTTTTATTCCCATGACAACAATCCTGCAAAATACGTTGGATGGAGAAAGATTCACCCAGTCGGCTTCTGTGTCTAAGGCAGTGTTTCTCAACCTTGGCGACTTTAAGTCCTGTAGACTTCAACTCGCCAAGGTTGAGAAACACTGGTCTAAGGGATACAAGATTCAATACGTCAAATTAACAGCCTCGAGAAATATTAACACTCTTTCATTCATTTCTATGGAACATTGGACCAAATAAGGTGGAAGTTGAGGCGAGGTGGGCTGCACATAGGTTAACAATTGGTTCGCCGGATATGTGAGAGACTGCGCGCCTTCCTTGCTTTCGCGTAGCTCCAAACACACAGGAAACTTCTCAGTCAGCTGCGTTGAGTAGAGCAGGTGAGGCGCGGCAATCAACTGGCCTTCGTGGGCGGAGAACAAAGCCAGAGAGTGAGATAAATAGGACAGGCTGGCTCAAGGGCGGGTGGTCGGGCCCAGCTGGTGTTCGGAACTACCGGTTTGCCTGAACCGGTCCGAACCAGCAGCAGCCCGCCTCTGAACTTGAGGCTGAGAGACTTTTTGAATATATTACTACCCTGTTTTCCCCAAAATAAGACCTCCCTGGATAATAAGGCCAGTCGAGCACATGTGCTAAAATAAGCCCTCCCCCGAAAATAAGCCCATGCAGAAAATATTGCAACACAGCAGCAGCCATGAGGTGACCACGCTCACGGCCTCCTGCAGCTCAAAAATAATAAGACCTCCCTGAAAATAAGGCCAAGTGCTTATTTCAAGGGTCAAAAGAAAATAAGACCCTGTCTCATTTTCAGGGAAACACAATACTGATTACAAAAATGCTTCCCTCCATAAACAAACCAATGAAAAGCAGTAAAATAACACGCTAAAATTGTGGATAGAGTCTATTTTTACTACTCTTTTTAATGGCTTTGCTTACTAAATGCATTGACTTCATTTTTTTAAATATAAATATACATATTCACAAAAGTACATACACTTGCAACATCTATACATTTTGGATTTCATCCACTCTGGAAACAGCTGATGTTCTCACTGCAAAATTCATGTGAGCATCGGGTGCCAGCAAGTGATAGGATCAAAAAAAGGCCATGCCTCGGTTTCATGATCTGTACACTTACTTCTCATTGTTTCCATTCTGCAGAAAACGATCAGGGTCTGCCCAAGAGTCATCACTATCCCATACAGTCAGACAAAAGTCCACCCACTGACTATGTTCTGCAAAGGAGCCAGCTTTGAAATCTGGCATCCAGCCTTGGGGATTCTCTGAGTAAGCTGCCTAACACACATCACACCCTCATTCTATTGGAATGCTCTTGGGACAGTAAACCACAATCAAGCCTCCTTGGTGGAAGAGATTTAACACAATTTGGTTATATTTAACACAATGGTTTATCCCTTAAAGCTAAAATAGTCTCTAGAGAAGTTTGGGGGAGCAACTCTGCACCCACCTGCCTTGTTCTATATGCAAATGGGTAATCTTGAAACTCCTGTTTTGTGTAAGCCTCTATTGTACCAAGAAAAGGTTACACCAAGACGTGTAAATAATCCCAATCTGTATTCACATTTGGGATTGGCGCCTTGTGCTTTCTGTATGGTAGCAGACAATTGTCAGAGTTCCAACAGCATAAGGAGACACTTATTGAGTGCTTAAAATCAACCCATGATTATTTGTTGACTTGTGGTCTTCATGCTGCTTTCGAGTGAGGCTACAGCAGTGGGTCTCAACCTTCCTAATGCCGAGACCCTTTAATACAGTTCTTCATACAGTTCCTCATGTTGTGGTGACCCTCAACCATAAAATTATTTTCGTTGCTACTATGTGACACCGGGAGCCACAAAACCTGGGTGGGTGTGGCCAACTCAATATCACCCTCCCCCAGTCACATGACAGCCCCCCGCCAGACATGCCTACCAAGGTTTCATTGCTCAGTGTTTTTTGTGAGAATAGGGTCTCTCTCTCTCTTCTCTCCTTCTCCCTCTCATTTCTGTTTTTCTCTATTTTTCCTCTCCCTTTCTCTTCTTCCTTCCTTTTCTTCCCTTTCCCTCTTTCTTTTTCTTTCTTTCTCATTGAATACGATAGCAAATCCAAAATAAAGTTATGAATTGTAGGAAATTGCTTCTCTGTAATATTTTCATAGTGAACTCTAAGTTGATAGAAGCTGGCAAGATTGTACTAACAGCAATGGGATATATATTTTGATTTCTTTTGAGTTTGACAATATAATACGTTATCCAAAATTATAAATAATCTTATTTTCAGATGCTGTTTTTTTGCCATCTCTGTTATTTTCTTTTTTAAAAAGTCAGACTTGCTTCCAATTTGTGCCTTCTGGCAAACTGCAGTTTTCTTGGCAAGAGATCTAGCTTGACATTGCTTTTGTCATAGGTCTGAGAAAGTCTGTCTGTCTTTCTTTCTTTCTTTCTTTCTTTCTTTCTTTCTTTCTTTCTTTCTTTCTTTTTCTTTCTTTCTTTCTTTCCTTCCTTCATCTTCCTTTCTTTCCCCCTGATTTGTTTCCTTCCCTTTTCCCTCTCTCTTTCTCTCCCTTCAGCTGTCTTTCATTTCTTTCTCCCTCTCTCCCTTTAATTTGTTTTCCTCTATTTTCCCTCCCTCCCATTCTCTCCTTCCAGCTCTCTTTCATTTCTCTTTCTCTCTCTCTCTCTCTCTCCCCTTTTCTCTTTCATCTCTTTCTTGTGCATGCAAGCAAAATACACTCCTTGGCTGGGATCACAGCAGCGGGGACAGTGACTCCTTCCACTGCCGCCACTGAGAAGTGAGTATCTGGCTGCGCTGCGCAGGAGACTCTTCAGTGTCAGACTCAGGTCGGTCCCCCTCCTGTTGACTCAGGAAAGAGCCAGAGCAGCCGTCTCTGGATGCAGAGAGGGAAGAGTTCCAGCTGCTTTCCCAGCGTCCTCTGTGCTGAGCACATCTCTCTTTTCCCCCTCCTCGCCTCCATTCCGGCTCCTACTTCCCCCCCCCCCACACCTCTCCTTCTGCTGCGTGGGAAACCCGAGCCGCTCATTCCCTTCAGGCTGGCTTCTTGCCAGCCTCTCCGCGGGAGGCTCCTCGGCGACACCTGTGAAAAGGTCACTCGACCCCAAAAGGGTTAGGGTTAGGGTCTGTCTCATATGGTTGTTGTTGTGGGGGAAATTGGAGGAGGAAGGAGTACAGGTACTCCTCAACTTACAACCACAATTGAGTCCCAAATTTATGTTGCTAAGTGAAACATTTGTTAAGTGAGTTTGCCACATTTTATGACCTTTTTTGACACCGTTGTTAAGTGAATCATGATAGTGGTTAAATTAGACAAACTGTTCCTAAGTGAATCTGGCTTCCCCATTGACTTTGCTTGTTAGAAAGTCACAAAAGGGGATCACATGACCCCAGGAGACTACAACTGTCATAAATGAGTTAATTGCCAAGTGCCTCAATTTTGATCACATGACCGCGGGAATCCTACAATGGTCGTAAAGTGTGAAAACTGGTCATAAGTCACTTTTACCGGTGCTGTTGTTAACTTTGAATGGTCACCTGTATTGTGTGTATTTGCTGTCTTGAGTTATTTATAAAAAATAATAAAGGCAGGAATAAATCAATCAATATAAATAAGGCCCTAGGAATGAAATTTAATCCTCTGTGTACATACCAACAAATAAATGCCACCAATTTACTCCTAAATAAAAAAACGTAACTATAATTTAAGTAGGAGGGGGGGGGGAAGCAATAATTTGGCATTCTAGAAAATATCCTTGCAAATATGCATCAGTTAGATTTTTATCTGCCCCAGCCGCATGCTGCTAGAGGAAAGAGGGAGAATAAATAGATGGACGGAGATTGGGAATACATCTCACTTGTATGTAGGTCTCAACCAGATGTTGTCTTTAAAGTTCTCATAGGCCAAAAGTAGGTCAGGACAGTAAACATCCAAATTCTTAAAACTATTTGATCCAAGTAAAATACTATTTCACTGCTCAGCACAATAGACTTGGAGCATTTCCTTGGACGTGATTTTTCAGGACCTCCCTGGACTCTGATTATAGCTTTATTAAATGAGATTTCATGGCTGAGCTTGTAACATTACCCTTAGCCCAGATATTTTTTTATAACATATGTAAAGAAGGAACTTCAATTGGCTGAATTCACAAACCACCGATTACTGTATTTTTACAAATCATAGCTGCTGAGTGATCAACACTAAAACAGGTATCAGAGAGATCACAAAGTAACTTAGCACAAACCCTGTATCCGCAGACCTTGGATAGAACAGTTTCCCCCAAAGTTTTTATGTACATGGAAACTACTCCTTTGAACAGCCAAAAGTCCTGGCCCTGCTGCCAATTACAACTTGAGATCCTCCAGATTCCCTTGGAGTAAACAGTGACTTGAAGGCACGCACACATGTACAAACTACAGGAACAGAATCCTAGTGTAGGTTAAAAGACTTTAGAGTGTAGCAAAACAAACTGAGGTATACCCTCAAATGTGGGTTAGAATTTGTATTTTGTAATAACTTTAAATACTTTAAATAATAACTTTAAATAGATACAAGTAATAAATTTGTATTTTGTAATAACTGCGAGTCCCTTGGACTGCAAGGCGATCAAACTGGTCAGTTCTAGAGGAGATCAACCTTTTCTTCTGTAAATATGTTTTATTTCCATTTCATTTCGTACAGTCACATATATACTGTGCATAACCAGGGCATATGACATTGAACAATAAACACAGCCCTCCCTCTTGTCAACAATACCCCCCAAAATACAAACCCAATATACCACTTCGACCCACCATACACCTTTTCTTTCGCCCCCCTCCAACTTTCGTTCTTCCCTCCAACATTCCCCTCTACCCTACTTCCCCTCCCCCTCTATCACTCCTCTCTCCCAATACACTCCCTCCCTTCCTTCTCATCCTCCCTCCAATCCTCTCTCCCACCCTCTCTACCCCTCTTTCTTCTTTCCCTCTACTTAGAGGAGATCAACCTTGACTGCTCTTTAGAAGGCCAGATCCTGAAGAGGAAACTCAAATACTTGGGCCACCTAATGAGAAGGAAGGACTCACTGGAGAAGAGCCTCATGCTGGGAAAGATTAAAGATAAAAGAAGGGGACGACAGAATAAGGTGGCTGGATGGAGTCACTGAAGCAGTAGGTGTGAGCCTAAATGGACTCTAGAGGACGGTAGAGGACAGGAAGGCCTGGAGGAACATTGTCCATGGGGTCGCAATGGGCTGGACATGACTTTGCAACTAACAACAACAACAACTTTTTGGTAATTAAAAAAAGATGCCTTGCATCCAGGGAGTTGCCTGGGAGTCTTAATAAGAATCTCCTTTTTGTCCATAGTATCTGCTTTGTGGTTCTTGCTCCAAAAACTCCATCACTCAAGGTTTGGTCACCCTCCCTAAATTACAGTTACAACCTTCCAAGTGAGCACCCCATGGGAGCCTTCTCAGCACTCCGAACTGAGTTTCACTCCTGTGAATTAACTTTTAAAAATAACAATTCTGCACTGTGGATCATCTGAAGTCTGTTTATCTCTCCCCTCCTTGCTCCCTTTTTTCTTTTGTATCTTATCTCTGAGTGGTCGTTTAAAATGATAAATCTTATCAAGCATTCTTGCAAAAAAAAAAAAAAAGGCAGGATGCAGCATGCCCTAAGTAAATAACTATGTAAAATGTTGGCCTGTATCTAAAACTCCAATTCAAGCTTTCACCTCAATCACAAAGTATTATAGTGAAGTCATTATCTTTAGATAATGGTGCCAATGGCTAATGATACAGGTGTGATTAATCTGTATATCATCGCATTCTGGAAAATGTAACATTCAGGAAAATATCATATATATAAACACGCACGACTAATCTAAAGCAGACAACTGAACCATGCAGGTTAATAACTGCAGCAACAATTTATTTGTGGGTGTATGTTTTTATTATAGTGTACTTCAACAGAAGTTTGTGGCTTTAACCCCTAGGAGTTATTTATTTATCCACATCACATACAATTAAAAGCAAGTGCAAGAAGCACAGAAAAACGAAACAAAAATGGTTTACATCTGTTTCTCCCAAAATAGAATATCAATATTGTGAAAATCAAGAAGAGGACTAAATTTCAAAGTCTTACGATCTGCATTACTATGAGGGCACGTGTGCCTTAAAAACAAACAAACAGCAGAACTGCCCTGGGAGAACACACTGTTTATACAGAAAACATCCTTTAAAAATCCAATACTTCGTGTCAATGGGATGTCATATAATCGTTTGTATGGAGTAAGGATCACTAAAACCATTTAATCGGTTGTGAAAGAATTCCAGTTGTACCAGGAAACATCTGTTCCCATGCAATAAAAGCTGACTGGAGCCAAATAGTTTGAAGGGTTTGTTACTGCCCAGATAACAATCACTTCACAAACAAACAATGGAGAACAAACTGGCCTGGAATTGCCATCATGACAAATACAGGCCACCTCTCACAAATGAAAAGAATGTTGTCTTTTGTCAACACATTGAAGTCCAAGGCAGACGGACACATTTGCATCTCTCTCTCACACACACACATACTTGTATAAAAATAAAGCTAGGAAATTATATCTCACATATATAATCCTAATATAATCCTACCTTTATTTTTCTCAATAACTCAAGGTAACAAACATACCTACCATATTTTTCGGACTATAAGACGCAACAAGATTTCAAAGAGGTAAGTAATAAAAAAAAAGTTTTTGCCTTCCCTCAGCCCCCAGCAATCCTCTTCAGGCTTCAGCGGGGCTGGGGCAAGGAAAAACTGGGGACTTTTTGCCTTGCCCCAGCCCTGCTGAAATCTGCAGAGGGCTGCTGGGGGATGAGGGAAGGCAAAAAAGCCTCAGTTTTTGTGAAAAATGACCCATTTTTTGCAAAAAAAGGATGTGGGGGCCGAGCTTTGGGAGGCCAAAAATGGCAGTATTCGGTCTATAAGAAGCACCAACATTTCCACGCTTTTAGGAGGGCAAAGGTACGTCTTATACTCTGAAAAATACGGTAATACTCCTTCCTCTCCCCATATGTTCCACAACAATTCTGTGAGGGGAGTTGGGCTGAGGGAGAGTGACTGGCCCAAGATCACAGTTAGCTTTCAGATCAAATAAATACCCCTCTTTTTAGGAACCACAGCAATCAAGAGTTGGGAGCAAGTAGAAGAAAGAGGGAGGAAATATACACACAATATCCCAAGCACTTGAGAGAAAAGGATTTTTTTTTTTTTACAAGAATCCATGTGTGAGAGTGGTCAATGTGTGTTTGTGTAAAAGGCCCAGAAGGTGTATACATAAGCATTGGCCTTAATCAATAGCACAGGGATTCCACGTGGAATAGTTCTGCTGTCTTTAACAATTGTAAATAGATTGGATGCCCAATATTCAGAAGTAGAAGCTTGGATATGAGATTTGAGTTCAGGATCCTTGTGAAATCAGTGATTTTCAATACCAGATGCCCTTTCGTTCAGACTTTTTTTTAATTGGGTTACAAAAAATCTGGATATGCTAGTAGGTGGCAGTAAAGGTTCAGATCTTATCATTTCACTGCCACACAGTGGCCGTCTGAAGTTTTCCAGTAGGCAACTTGACTCTTGCCTGAGTACTTATCTTATAAGTACTTCTTATCTAGGCAAAGAAGTCCTAAGGAGTTCAAGTCAGAGAATTGCAGTTTTTTTTTAAAAAACACACACATAAACACATCAACAAAAACAAACACATGACTTAACACAACATAGGAACAAAAAGTTCCATCATATATCATACAGCAGTTCCGTATCGGGTTCTTTACAGTTAATGTTTTCCCTTCTATACATTTCTATCTTGCATTCATGGTCTCCTTATTCGTTATCCATTTTTATGTACAATTCTATATTTATTTATACTTAGCTATTTATACCAAAATATTGTTTACCTGTATTGTGTTTTATATTCTTACTGTCATTTATTCTCTTACATACAATTATAGGTATACATTCACATAGTTATTCTTTTTCTTTGCCATTCTTATACTTTTTGTTATTCCATTTAACAGGTTATAATATGCAATTTGAGTTGTTTTGTTTACCATCCCTAGCGCCTGTTGTAACACCACATTATAGAGAATTGCAGTTTGATGGGAAGTTTGCTGGAAAAGTATTGATGTCAAGAGGATGTAAACTTTTCAATAGGAGCTACTATTATCTGTGATATATGTATACCGGTTCCACCACAAATGCGCGCACAACAAAACCGCGCCTGACTAAACCGCGGTGTCTAAAGCGCGGTGACAAAACCGCGCGACGAATTAGTGACTAATTAGCCCTAAAGCGCGCCGACAAAAGCGCGCCGACAGAAGCGCGCTGTAACGTAACCTTCAACCTAACCCTCAACCTAACCCTAACCGTAAATCTTACCTTAAATGAAATCACGCTTTGGTCGGCGCGCTGTTGTCGGCGTGCTTTTGAAATCGCGGTTTTAGCGCCGCGGTGTTGTCGGCGCGCTTATGACGTTCACGCTTTTGACGGGTCACGATGTATACCACCTGACTCCTAATGACTCTGGGTGGAGTTGAGGACTATATCAACATATGGGTGAATATTTGGGAGTCATGCATATTGTCATGGAATCAAACCCAATATTCGGAAGATACTCTTCCCCCTCTCTTTCACTTATCCACCTCTCTTCCATTTTTTTCTGTCTCTCTCACACACACAACTTGCCTCACCCAACTTAGCAATAAGCCTTAATTAGCAACTCTCCTGGCCATGTCAGAATTCCTGGGGAAGAAGCCAAACTTAACTCTCCACTCCTCCTGATACTCCTTAACAAGATCACTACTTATCCACTGCTCTTAACAGCATGAAAATAAAGATCCTGAATGCATTAGTGTCTCCTCTGTGGGAGAGGATAAAGCCTCCTTTTCCAGCCTAAATCTCAAACCAAGACAGCTGCTCTTGCAGTGCTAATGAAAGTGACCTTGGCTGGGTCAAAATCAAGAAGCGAGAGCAGGGTAGGATCAGGGTTGTCATCCAGATGATGTTAAAACACCTGGGAAGCAAAAAAAAGGGGGGGCACAGCTTAATGTGGGTTTCCATGGGGCGTGGACCACAAATCACCACTACATATATATACAGCATATCACAGAAGTGAGTACACCACCACATATTTTGTAAATATTTAAGTATATTTTGCCAGCACTTTAGACATTAATGGCTGTGTGATGCATTATTTTGAGGGGATAGCACATTTACACTGTCATATAAGCTGTATACTCACTATTTTACACTGTAGCCAAGTGTCATGTCTTCAGTGTTGTCACATGAAAAGATATCCTTAAATATTTACAAAATGTGAGGGGGGATGTATTCACTCCTGTGATGTACTATGTATATACATATACATATACATATACATATGCATGCATGCATGCATACATACATATGTGTGTGTATACATACATATATATACATATACATTAGTAGTGGGTTTCAAAAATTTTTAGAACCTCTTCAATAAGTGTGGCCTGCTTTGTGGGAGTGGTTTGCTGGCCATGTGACTGGGTGGGAGTGGCTTGCCAGCCATATGACTGAGTGGGAGTGGCTTGGCAGTCTTGTGACTGTGTGGGCATGGCCAACTTGTAAAATGTGGTGAAACTCACTTAACAACCAAAATATTGTCTCAGAAACTCTGACATTTGAAGCATGCAAGTCTTAAAGCTGTCAAGTTACAAGATCCTTGCACCTCTAACCCTTTAGAAAAAAAAACCCCAAGGGGTGTTCAAACTTGACAACTTTAAGACTTGTGGACTTCAACTCCCAGAATTCCTCCTCCTGTCATGTTGGCTCAGGAACTCTGACATTGAAGTATGCAAGTCTTAAAGCTGTCAAGTTACAAGACCTTTGCACCCCTAACCCTTTAGGGAAAAAATCCCAGGGGTGTTCAAACCTGACAGTTTTAAGACTTGTGGACTTCAACTCTCAGAATTCCTCCTCTCTTTCTTCATCTTGATGATGGGGGGGGGGAGCTGGAACCGGTTCTAAACGGCATGGTAGATTTGTGGAACCTCTTCTATAGAAGAGGTTAGAACTGGCAGGAACCCACCCCTGATAAACATATACATACACACAAACACACACACACACACCCCAACCAATCAAAATTGTTAAAGCTAGTATATTTTTGCCGAAATGAAATAATCAACTCCACATATTAACAGTAATATTTTCATTATGAAAAGGCAAGCCAAATAATTTGCATTGTGGGACAATAAAAAAATGAAAGAGATGGATTACGCTGTGCTTATTTGCTTCCTACAGATCCCTTTTTGCCCTACTCAGCAGCGCCATAAAATGAAGGGGTTAAAGTGACATGCCAGGGAATAAGCAATTCTTTCTCTTAACTAAAGTAACTAAAAGTCTCATTAAGCAGCCTTTTCTTTCTTCTTTTATTACAACCTTGATGCATGGGAGAAATCAATTCAGGGAAAATTTGCTCAACTTTTCAACTGAAGAAGTCAAGCCAGATGAGCAATAAATGGTGAAAATGCCCAGGGACCAGCTTTAACGAGCAACGTGTGTTTGTATAGCAATGCTTGCAATAGTTAAGCAATCTGAGCCAATAAACAGCCGTCCTTTCTTCCCCTCTCAAAGACTTTCCTTCTCTGGGTCATCTGCTGGTGATTTTTAATCATGATAAGCGGGGCCAGATATACTCATGTTTAATTTAAAAAAACAAAACAAAACTTCTCAATTCTGAAAATTTAAAAAAAGAAACTGAAATAAGGGAGGAAGGTAAGAAATGATTGGGGATGCAAAAAAAAATATATCTCGCCTATAAACCAGTTTCTTACTGTGGTGACTGCAGCTTTGACTCTATGAAAGACAGGCTGTGTTCTTCTGTGGTTTCGGCAAAGCATGAGAACTTGGCTGCAGGTCTAAGGCTGCTTCTTATCATCTCTGAAATCTTTGCACAAGTGAAAGCGGATTCCACAACCATCACTGCAAGCCCACTCCTCTCTATAAACATTTCAGCCTGCACCCAACTGCCTCCACTCCAGAGATTTCTCGCCCTACATTTTTAGGGAAAAAAACCCAGACACAACATCCCTTTCAAATACAGAAGTGGTTCAAAATAAAACCACTGAAGGATTCAAACATTCATACAAGAAACAATGGGTGAAAACTAATCAAGGAGAGGAGCAACCTGGAATTAAGGAGAAACCTCCTAACAGTGAGAACAATTAACCAGTGGGACAGCTTTCCTTCGGAGGTTGTGGGTACCCCATCACTGGAGGCATTTAAGAAGAGAATTGGACCGCCAGTTGTCTGAAATGGTATAGGGCCATGATGGCGAACCTATGTCACGCATGCTCAAAGTGGCACATGAAGCCATATCACCAGGCACGCACAGCCTTGCCTGTTTCTCTTCTGGGTTTCTGGCACGCACGCGCACATGCCTATCAGCTGTCCTTCATGGGCATGGCAGTGCCAAAAACCAGCCTGTGCGTGCGCATCAGCCAGCTGATCGTCGGGTGCACATGCGCACTAGAACCTGGAAGTCCAGCTTTTCTGGAGCTCAGCCCTGACGAGTGCGCGTGTGTTGTGCGTGAGGTTTCCCCGTGATCTTTTCAGCACTCGGTGCCGAAAAGGTTCGCCATCACTGGTACAGGGTCTCCTGCTTGAGCAGGGGGGTTGGACTAGAAGACCTCCAAGGTCCCTTCCAACTCTGTTCTGATTGACTGATTTGCTTGAAAAGTCATTTCAAAACAGGTCAATACTGTTGCCCCACTTAGTCCATGATAAAGGCAAGCCTTTGCTTTTATATCTAGAGAGGCAGATGTTTGATGCCAGACTGGCTTCAAAATCACAGAAGAAAGGCAAGAATTCAGTTTAAAGTTGCATTTAACCCTGGACACACTTCACCTGTGTCTGAAATTTGGAGTGACAGCAATGAGTTCACATTCCTCTTGGCTGCAGAGAGAGCGACTAGCGGATCACCTCATTTCTTGGTCTCAAGAAATGGGACCAACTGAGCTGGGTCTCAGTTTCAACTTGTTCTTGGGTGATAGGACACAGTCGCTGCAAAAGTAAACTTGGATTGACCACCAAGGTGATAAGATCCAGTGATAAGATCCTACTTGGAAGGTTTCCTCTTAATCTATGGGATTCATTTCAGATCGGAGCGGGGGGTAATTGAGAATTTCAACATTAGTTAAGCACGATGATGCCAAGTTTAGATTTAGCTTAAACAGATGAGGGTTTAAGGCTCAATGTCGATTGAAGTATCCCACCTGGTATGGAGATTAAAATACCATCGGGTTAATTTACTTTTCTTTCAAGCCAAAAAAGCAAAGCAAAAGAAAAGAAAGAAAGAAAGAAAGAAAAAGAAAGAGCGTTTGATTGTTTGAATTTTCAGTAAACAGATTATGCAACTACAGATTGCCCCTACTAAATTACAATTGTACGGCACACCATACCTGGATCTCACACTCTCTTCCATACCAGTTAAATAAATCTCTCAGCAAATTGAATTGTGCATTTTGAACAAAGAAAAAGATTAAAAAAACTAAAAGAGGAAAAAAATGCAGAAAAATAAAACATGCCGTGAATAAACAGGGAATTTATAAATATCATACAATTAAGTTAGCGTTTTCAGCAGTTCATTTAATTGGTTTCAGTTGAATATATTTTATCATTCTGCAAACTAAATACTGATGTTAAAATCTAAGCAATATATAAATATCAATCTTTAAGTTACCATGCTGTTTTGTGTACCGAGCATACCATGTTTTCCCCAAAATAAGACAGGGTCTTATTTTTTGGGGAGGTCTTATTATTTTTGAGGTGCAGGAGGCGGTGAGCGTGGTCACCTCCTGGTTGCTGCTGTGTTGCAATATTTTTGGGGAGGGCTTATTTTAACACATGCACTCAAAAGCCCGATAGGACTTATTATCCAGGAAGGTCTTATTTTTAGGATACTCCCAAAGAATTTCTGGGGGAAATGTCTGTTTAATTAATAATAGGGATCATGATGCTAGTGAATTCCAGATGATATTGAATTATAATTTCCAGCATCCTTTTATCATTTTGTTGCCTTAGGTTTCTACTTCAGGATCATATGGAGATTTGTAAATATTCTCTACTTATGGAATACTATTTTCCTTAGAAGAAGAAAAAACCCACTTAATTGGAAAATTATAATCAAGCAGATCCAATTGGAACTATTTGGCCTGGATTTCAAATTCAAAAGGGAGGGCTCAAATTTCAGTATTTGCCAATTTCTTGTGCTTAGAAAACTACAATTGCTTAGTATTTTATTTTAATAGATTATGATTTTATTAAAATTCTTATGGTTGGAGATCTCAAAAACTGGAAGGGGTCCAATCCTCTTTGGCCATCTAAGAGGGACTCCAATCAAGCATCGAACAAAGTATGGTTCAGCCCCATGAAATTAATAGGGTTAAACCTGCTTAATGTCTGGATTGTGGATTACTATATGACCCTAAGTGACCTGAACTTTCGGTGAGCTCAGACTGACAATTTATTTGCAAAAATAATATTTCCCAGGACAGCAAGTATCTATGCTATTTGGAAATGAGAATAATAAACGCTGAACTAATTACCTTACTTCTTGTATTTTATTCAGTGTTATTAGAAAGCTCAAGTCTGTGTGTCTTTGACTTACAACCATTTGTTTAACAACCCCCTGAAGCTATAACGGCACGGAAAAAATTGATTTACCACCAGTTCTCGCACTTACAACCACTGCAGTGTCTCTGCAGTCATGTAATCAAAATTCAGACACTTTTTGACTAGGAAAATCAATGGGACAAATCAGATTTGCTTAAAGACCACGTGACTTGTTTAAATCAGGTGCAATTCATTTAATGACTGCATCACTTAGTGAGAGAGATTCTAGTCCCAATTGTGTCCATAAATCGAGGACTACCTGTACTGACTTTGTGTGTCTTCTTATCCTATCCTGTAATTTTCTTCAATCTGTGCACTGAAGAAAAAGCTGCACAAAAGGAATAAATGGATAGAATGATGGAAGAAATCAATTTCCCGTAACTGCAGACACAAGACAGAGTTGGGGTGGTAAAAATAGGCAGAAAGAGAAGATCCTTGCTCCTAGAATGGAGGCTGGGTATTCTAAGCCACGGTTTTGAATTGTGTAGGAACACAACATGAATAACCAATACGATTTCACAACATTGAGTATCTTAACCAATTGGCCTCATGGACTATTGCAAGGAATCCTGCCCACAAGGATTCCAATTCTCATCGATCAATTACTTTTCTTTTCCAGTACAATTTGTGGGATGTGAGAACGCTTCTCTTTTAAAATTCATAGTGGAGACAGTAGGTGAAAGGAAGGAGCTGGGTTCATCCTGCTTGTAATCTAAGATGGGCTGGTCGCATGGGATTGCCTTTACAGCCCTAAGGGAAAATACTAGCTGTCTTCCTTCTTCAGAACTCGCCTAATAATGGCTGAGCTGGCAGGAGAGGGAGAGGGAGAGAGAGATGTCCTTTCATCTGAAAGTAGTTAAGAATAACCACTTCTTAATGATGACAATGATAAAGATATTACCTCTAGTTCTTCCTTTCTTAGCCAGCTTTTCTTTTGCACTTTAAAAAATATTTTTTTTTTCTAAACAAGAAGTAAAATTCACTTGTAGGGTTAAATGAGGTATCAGGCTGAGAAGATTAAAAAAATGTTGTTTATTTAAATCTATGTACTAGATTAGGGGTGCCAAACTCAAGGCTCGGTTGGGGGGGGGTGTGAACCCAGCCCACAGGGTTTGTAGATCTGGCCCATGGGGCCTCCCTGGAAACAGCAAAAGACGGCCTGCAGTGCCTCTGCCAATGAAAACAGAGCGTGGGAGGGCAAGCTTCACTTTCACTGGCAGAGGGTTCCAGGAAGCCATCCCAGCAGAAAACGGAGCTCAGGAGGGCTGCACATGCCCCCCCCCCACCTCTGAGCTTGGGAGCCTGTTTTCACTGGCAGAGCACTTGGGCCGCCACAACCCCCCCTGCGCCCCCCCAACATAAGTGACATCATGCTGGCGATGCCCAACCCAGCCCTCCAAGATCAACCAAGATCAAACACAACCCTGATGCGGCCCGCAATTAAAACAAGTTTAAGACACCTGTACTAGATAATTTGTTCTATCTAAGCAGCCAATATGGGGGAGCATTTATACTGGTTTTCCAAATGTGGAAATGTGAGCAATATTACAATACCGTAGCATTCACATGGTCAACTGTAGTGACATCTTTGCGCAGCCACAAAGCAGTAATGCAATGATAACCTAATTGGCAGTGTTATGAGGAGTTGCTGTACCAGTGAGATGGGTGGCATATAAATGGAATAAATAAAATAAAAACAATTTCAATAAACAAAAACAGATCATTAGTTTGATGAACTAAGAATTCTCAGAGTTCTTTCAGATAACTAATGATTGTTGGGAATATTTTAAAGAAAAATTCTGAAACAAAGATATTTATGTAACAGAAACAAACACCAGGAAATTAGATGGGTTTCTCATTATACAGTATATATTATCAATTATGCATATTAGGAGATCTAGTGTACATAGACTATGTATGTTAAGGATAATTGTGTTTGATCTGTTTGTGGACTATATATATGTATTTGAACATACCTACTCAACTGCTCACAAGTATGTACCCCTGAGTTCATCGGGCTTAGTCTCAGGAATTAAATATGCCTAAAACTTTTATTATATCACAACTTTACATTTCATACTTTTCTTTTCAACTGTACATAAAAACTAATTTATATATGCAACAGACTGGCAAGTAAGTCCAAACAATTCAACAAGACAGCCTTGTTCTTCCTTAGATTGATTCTTAAACTGCCATGAAAATAAATGGAGATAAAATTACTAGATTATCAGATTCTTCAGAGTCAAAGTACATAAGAAGAAAAAGAAAAATCAGCACAGGGAAAATGTGTTTCTGATTCAAACTGATTCAAGGAAGCCATTCTGTTTCTCTTTAAAATTACAAATACTATGCCCAATTGACATTTGTGGCCTGGTGCCACAAGTAGACATTTAGGTATAACCCCATTTCTCAGTGGTGCAGCAGCCCTAAAACAAAAAGAATCCATGGGCTTGAAATAACCAGGCTGCAAGTCCTTAAACGAAGATTACCAAATCTGGGCTGTAAAATTCCAGATAACTAGTACATGGCATTTGTTTTCTGTGTTTTGGGCTGCTTTCTAGGGTGGGCTGGGTTTTTGCAGCCCAGAGCTGCTGACTATAACTAAATCATCCATGTCATTTCCAGAGTCTGTGCTGTAGCTGCAGCTACAAGCCACCTGATCTTGGGAAAAGATGCAGTTGCTCTAAAAATTGCAGAGAAGTGCTGCATGTGTGTTCAGAAGCAGCTTTTCCTCTCAAATCCAAAGCACTGTAGAGGCAATATAAAAGAAAAAGTGAAAGCTCTAACCTTACCTGGCCAACAAAGGATCAGTTTAAGACAGGGGTGTCCAACTTGATTTCATTGAGGGCCACATGAGGACTCTGTCTGAACTCGGGGGTGGGCATGGCCAAGATGGGCGTGGCCACTTCGATGTCACTCGTGTTGGGGGCCCTGAGCACTCTGCCAGCGAAAATAGGCTCCCAAGTTACGTTTTCGACTGTGAAGGCCTCCTACAACCCTTTGCCAACAAAAACGGAGCTCTGGAGGGCTGCCCATAGCCCTCCCAAGATCCATTTTTGTTGGCAGAGGCACGAGGGGGCACTCCTTTGCTATTTTCAGGGCACCCCCACGGGCCAGATCTAAGCACCCCGCCGGCCCCTGGGCCCGAGTTTGGCAACCCTGGTTTAAGATAAAGGCAGCATGCATAATTATGTTTTTTTTTAAAAAAAGAACAAAGTCAAACCAAATATAAGCCAGGAAGAAGAGAAACCTAATGAGCCCTGCTTAAATCATGTTGGGTATTGCCAAACAGAAGGATAACATAAAGATTTAAAACAATGTAAGAATTTAAAAGATTTCAATATACTTATAGAAATTGATCTCAAAGGGGAAAGTCTGCTTGAAGGAGAAAGAAAAGGAAAGGATGTTAGTGTCCCATATTTCTAATCATATATGCTTTTCTGCACCCCAAGCTACAATCTGGAAAACGGTCATTTAAAAATTTGACACACATGGAAATACAATGCCCTTTTATTTGTTTTTAGCCATTCAAGGAAGCTAGTGGTTATAACAAAAAGTAACCACTGTTCTCGGTGTGAAGTTCATCAGTAAATCATGATTTGCAAATGAGGAGCCAACTCCCAGAATATAAAGTATTTTGCCTTCTTTCGGGGCACTAATTTTCCCTTCTCGTTTTTTGTACTCTCCAGTAGCCATACGCTTAAGTATATACTGACGCCAGTAACGTTAACCAAGCCAAAAGTTACTAGAGCTTTCCAATCCTGGTTAAATTCAACTACATATGGAGCAAGTAGAGATACAGCACGAAACTATTCATGCAAAGAGAGAGGGGGGCGGAGGAAGGGAGGGGGAAGGGAGGGAGGGAGGAAGGGAGGGAGGGAGAGGATAGAATTACTCTAGAGAAGGAAGGATGATGGGGATAGAATAGTTGCAGAAATCTGTAATTTGCCAGTTGAAAAACCACAGGTTACGCAGAGCATCTGCCTTACATCAAAAGCAGGCTCCAGTGTGTGTTTATCAGTGTGCAAAGCATAAAGGAGTAGCAATGAATAATGCAGTCATGTTGATTATAGTCCTACAAAGGTTACCCTCACACATGGCATATACAGTGGGAAGTATTATTTATGGGGTGCAAAGCACCCCATTCTAAAATGTCCAGCTTCCCCCATGGCTAAAGGCTCCTTCTTCACATATAGAAGTAAACATACTTAAGGTATTGTCCTTCTTCCTTCCTTGGCTTTTGACAGCTGAGTTACTACCCTTCTGAACTTTTAAGCCCTTCAGCAATGAGGATGACAAATAGTAGGATTACTGTCTATATTTTAGCTTTTACAGTTCCATTAAAAGGTGACCTGCAAACAAAAGAGGGGGGGGGAGAATCAATGCACTCTAATTTCAAACCCTGAATGCCTTCTGGTTAAATGAGCCTGCACTGCACGTGAGAGGGTGAACATTAAGTCGTTTTTGCCCCCTCAGCCTAAACTTCATTTTGGTCGTCGTTGTTATTGGAGAGACTGCATAAATCTGTAACAAAAAGAAAAGAAAAGAAAAAAAGAAAAGAAAACCTTGGGAAGGATTGTTATAGCAAATCTAAGCCTCTTGATCCCAACTATTTACAAGAAAGAAATTTAACTCCTGCTCAGTACATAGTAAGGAAAGAGATTGGAGGGGGAAATTGCAACTCAGAACTTGAATACGGCGGTTATGTAATAGATATTCTGGAAAGAATATAATATTTTAGAAACCAGAAAAGAAATAAGGCTATATCGCTTTCTGGCTTCCATTTAATCTGTTTGATATGAGTTTAATCTGTTTGATAACAGATAACCTTCTGTGTCATTCATTTTATTCATTCCCACCGCAACTTGAATCAATGGATTTCCCCAAGAAAAACAACAGAAAAACTGAGCGATACCAAAACAATTAGAACATGCATATATTTGCTTTCTGAACATTAGCTCAACGTCACATGTGAGGGCTTCCTTGTGTCAGACCTGGAAGCCATCTTTTACATTGGGCCTTCAGGCCTGCCACATTTTCTACTGTGGGAAAATGGGGGGGGGGATTATTTGGAGTATGGGAGATTTTTAGTCTACATAACATTCCTTTCTCAGAGAGTCAAGGACACCTTGCCCTGCACCTGGAGTGGTGTGACTGGGAGGCATCTCTAGGTTGGACGGTGCCTGATTGGACCAGGTTCTGGCAGGGACTTGAGCTTTTATTTGGGTGGGGAAAACTTGGAAACTTTCAGATTTGGGTTTTCCCAGATGTGCCAATATGACATTTCTAATAAAATGGGAGTGTGAGGAAACTCAATCCTCGGAGTCTTCTTTCATTGAATGGGCTATCAATACTTTTCCGAACCTATGGATAAGAGAGTCATTTTGAACGTTAAAGCTGATTTAATTGTATGTTTGAGTGTTAAGATCACCCGCCTGCATTTGAAGATCAGCAAGACGATATGCAGGCCAGTGTGGCCTCCCGAAAGCAACTTCTTGTGCTATCTTCTATTTGCATTCCAGTTATGTTTATCTTGATGGGCTCTTTGTCACCATCCCATTCTCTAGGCTGGGATGTTACCTATCTCACTACTGTATTGTGTTATGCTAAATGAATAGTCCCCCCCCCCTTTCAAGTTCGAATACAGGCAAAAGTATTTTAAAAAAATCAACACAATCTCAAAAATGGTTGCGTAACAATTTTTTTTTTAAATCTAGAAATTGTTTGATAAACAAAACAGTTTCAACAACACCGACTATATTGATTGAGAAAGTCTTCCTTGCCACTTTGTGGAGGAAGAAAGACTTAATTCAAATGTTCACAAAGAGTGCATATCAACAATCCATTTCTGCAATTCAGGTGTAGATTTCTCCTTCCAGTTCAATTGCCTTCTTATTGTTTTGAGTCCCCCCCCCTTCTTTTTAATATGTCAGACATCCTGACAGGTTTATAGCGTAAAGAACCCTTTAAATAATAAATACATAGGCCACCTACATTGTTCCTTTTATATAAGGGTTTCTGATAGCACATGGTTCTCTCACAAAATGAGATATATCATCTCCCAAATTTTTATTTGTCCTTTGGGTATCCTTCCCCCCTCTCCCCCCTTCCATTCTAGCTCTGCAGAAAACTGGTTGGGTGCAGAAAGAGCAAATCACTGAAAATAAGGCTAACTAACTAACTAACTAACTAACTAACTAACTAACTAACTAACTAACTAACTAACTAACTAACTAACTAACTAACTATGCTGCCCTCTCTTTCTTCCAGTTATGGAAGACTTGGCTGGAAGACCTGGTTCTCTGCAATCTTCCTTCAGAATGACCCCTTACAAATCATTAGGGAGGAATTCGGTTTCTCTATCGGTGTGGATTTTTAAAAATCACAACGTGGATTGGAATATAAAGATATGCTTTTAAAAAATGGTGTTATCTGTTCCTCGCTATGAAAAAAAATAGGAAAGTACAAAAAAAGAAAAAAAAAAACCCAAACCAAATGTTAAGCAATGACAGATTCACAGCATTGGGTAGTAGAATACAGATTCCCCGGTTTCCTGAAATAGCGATTGGGAAATGCTTTGCAGAAATTGCTCCTGAAATCTGCTAAATGTGCAGTGACTATTTCCAGACATTCATCATGTCTTTTCTTTAATCCGACTTGCCAAATCTTTTAGTACATAGCAAAGAAAAGAAGGACGTGGTAAGGAAGGGCAATTCTCAAGTGGACCACCTCTCAGATTCTATGACGCTCTCTCTCCATCCAGCCATCCTTTCCCCCCCCCCCTAAGAATTTAAACACGTTTTCCTTACTTCAGCTAGTTCCAAACTTTAGTCTGATATGGGGAAATATAACAATAATTACACTCCTGGGTATTTATTTATCTGTAATATTCAGTTTTATATTATTGTTCATAAATGTAATTTGCTCACAAAAATTCTTATGAAGAAGGAATGTGTAAGATTCTCTGAATTTACATAGCGTTATTTAGATATATCAACAGTGTGAATCTAATAACTGCAAATTCAGCCCTTAGCATGTTGAAATCCTAAAATGATCATCTATGAAACTTTTGATAGTTACGTAGTGAATTCTTTAAAGGGAATCATGAAAATCATTTACTCTTTGCAACAAAAAACTCAGTGTCAGGTAGATTGGGCTAAGATATATGAACATGTCCAAAATAACCAACCTGAATGCTCAACTGGGGTTCTGAATGTGGAGCTCTCCAGTCTCCAACCATCACACTAAAAAGTATACAATATGTGGGTTTTACCACCACTTGGGCAAATATACATAGAATTGACTGCATCTCTGTCTGGTTGGTGGTCTGAGATGGACTAGGGAGCAACCTGATGGGCAAAAATGCTTCCTATATATGAAATCAAAATAAAAGGATTAACAGAATAACCCTTAAGCTCCAACCACTTTATAAAGATAGGACATCAACAGATAAATTGCCTTGATATAATAACAAAAGTACTGTATGTCGAGTTTGGAATCTAGAACATGGGAGTTTTATTTCACTGAGCAAAAACAAATAGAAATGTATAAATCCCTCTACATCTCTCAAAATATGCCAAGAAGGATCTGGAGAACTATCTTATTTTTCCCCCATCAAAAGCTCAAGGGAGTTGAGCTAAGCAGGTTTTCAGTGCCTAGAATCCCTACACAGGCATCCTTGTCTTCCTTCTAAGTGAATTTATCCATCACTTGAAAATTTCCCATCTCCGCTCATCAGTCCTCAGCAAGTACACGTTTCCTTTCTTGCCTCTGCTCTCACAAAATCTCTGGGAGCAGAAACATTTATTTAACTTGACTTGCTCTTTTTCAAGCTATTAAGGTACTTCCTAACCTTGCTGGAAAACTGACACAGGCGCCTTTCACTCCCAGATTTATTTGATTTAATTTATTTATACAATTTATGCAGCTGCCCATCTCACATGCGTGCCTCCAGGTGGCTTACAATTAAAACAGAAATAGTGCCAGCGAACCAAAAATAAAAATAAAACGGCCATATAAACAATGCAAACATTAAAAACAATTAAAACCTTTAAATGCAATCCCCAGGAGACCACAGCCATTGAAGAGACCATAGCCGAAGCATGCAGCCATTTTATGGGCTCCATACCACTCTCTGACCCCCCAGGCTAGATGGCAAAGCCAAGTCTACAGGCTTTTCTAGAAGACCATCAAGGGTGGGGCCAGTCTGACTTTGGGGGCAGTGATGTTCTATAGCAGTGATGGTGAACCTTTTCGGCACTGAGTACCAAAAAGGGAGGGCGCATGCACATGCGCCGGGATGCGCTCCGGAAGAGAAGCTACCTAGTGGGCATGCACGCACCAGCAAAGGAACGTCTGGTTTCCAGCATGTGCATGCACACCAGCCAGCTTGTCTACCAGTTACTGGCGCGCATGCGTGTGCAATGATCAGCTGGCCGGAGTGCATGTACACAACGGAAACCAGAAGGCCAGCTCTTCCAGTTTCTGGGACTGCGGCACAGACAAAAAACAGCTGATCGTCACACACACATGCATGCCAGAAACCCAGAAGTGGATTGAGTGACCCTGCTCATGCCAGCTGACATAGCTCCATGTGCCACTTCGGAAACACGTGAAATAAGTCCACCCCCATGATCCTATAAGGAGGGTACTATCTTATCCAGGCAATGCAGAGCAAAGATCCAATATGGGTTTTTGTATTTGCATAATATCCCTCCAGGAAATAAGGTGTAAGTAAGAAGAGTCTTTTGGAGTCGGTTTAGGACTGCAGGGGAAAATGTGGGATTCCCTGAACACAAGTCAGCTTATGCAATACTGCAATGTTTCCCAACGTGGTAGCTAATGGGAGATTGGATTCTGCCAAAACAAAAACCTTTGCAAATAGCTAAACTTCTATTAATTAATATGGAGAGGAAAAGAACCTTTATGCAAATTCACTAGCCCCGATTTATATGTGTTGGAACAGTTATAACACTTCAGTACCATCACAGAATATAGATTTCTTGTGCACACAGAATTAAAATAAAGGCGTTTTTAAAGCAAGCAACACAGATGGATTAATGTTTTAATTAGAGCCATACTGAAATGTGCACCCATGATGATCTTTTTTTAGCAAAAAAGAAACATTTTTCAGGAGACCAACTATTCTATATCTACAACCTCGGTGAACTTTTGGGTGTTGATTATTTTTTCTGCATAGCTTCGAGTCATAATTCTAAGAGCTTTTTCAACTTGCAGTGATCCCAATGAACCAGAGATCATAGAATTAATGGGATAATGTCACTGTACTATATAAGAAGTCAAGCTTGGCTTTCTAAAAGCATCATTAGGAACAAAGCCATTTCTTTCAAAATATTTTTTCTCATCCTGTGTGTTCATCAAGAAGATGCTGCTTAAGAGTTCCTGCATACTGGGAGGTGAAGGAGACCTGGATCTCAAGGCAATTCTTCTCCACGGTAGCTCTGATGCCATGAAACACCCTGTCCCCAGAAATACACCTGCCCCCCTCTTTGTTACTCTTCTATAAGGCCATCAATATAATTTTATTCATGCAGCCTCTTGAAGAGCAGTGATGCATTGGCTGCCATCTGCAGTGTGGCTGTGTTTTAATCTAGTCTTCTAAGGACATAGGAGAGCCTACTTATAAGCCTACTACCTTATGAGAGAAATCAGTCCTATAATTGTCTGGTCCTAAATCATGAAACATTTAAAAATACAGAATTCTTAATATTCTTAAAATTCTTTAAAAAAAAGTAATTTAAAATATAAAGAAAACCACTGATGTACAAACTGATTAGAAAATTGCTCACCACAGAATAAATCCATTTGATTTGATGCCACAAGGGATAGTATATATCAGTGATGGCCACACGTGCCAGAGGTGGCACGAAGAGCCCGCTCTGTGGGCATCT
Source organism: Thamnophis sirtalis (assembly GCF_051295495.1). Lineage (NCBI taxonomy): Eukaryota > Metazoa > Chordata > Lepidosauria > Squamata > Natricidae > Thamnophis > Thamnophis sirtalis. The sequence goes on from NW_028261381.1 coordinate 18,710,411, forward strand.
GTGCCATCACCAGCTGCTCTTCCGGGTTCTGCCACATGTGTTTGGGTTTTTTTTCTTTTCAAAAGGCTGTTTTAACTAGTTCATCATCTTTGAGAAATCCACTAGGCATATTATCGCCTACTGACAGCAATTTAATTTAAGTTTGTGGTGCTGCAAATCTAGCAGCCTGCTGGGTAGGAGCCAAAAGGACACCATAGAAAACTAGATATTTCCTGCATATAAATGTCGTCACTTAGATCTTTTGGCATATTTTTCTATTTTACTTCAAGCATAAGAATCAAGTGACTCTGACAGAACTCACATCTATCTTTCCCTGATTCATTATGGGTTATCCAAGCATATATTATCTGACCCACAATGGTATCTTAGAATCTGTTCTAACAACTCAGCCTGTAGTAGTTGAAAGTAGCTGAACCACTAAGTTGAAAAGACAAGAGACGATAAAAGTCCTTGGGAACGCTCCCTGACCTTGACTGCCAAAAACTATGATGTGATGGAATTCTCTAACTTTGGAAATGCACAGGGGTTTCCAAAATACTAAAGAGAAACAAATCATGTTAAGTCAAGCATATATATCATATATATCATGTTAAGTCAAGCAGTAAAGGAACATTAGTAAAGATAGTGGTGTAAAAGCTAACATGAAAGCCTTTAATAAAGAATTAAGAGGTTCCCATACTGCCTAGAGTCTAGACAATCAGAAGTGTTTTAACTTCTACACTTAAGAGTGTCACTGGACTTATGCAACAAAAAATAATATTTAGCATTTACTGGATTCCATCATGTTTGTATACAAAAGGATTGCCTAGGATAGCATTTTGTTGAGGATATAATAAGGGCAATTTTTCTTTAAAACACATTTTTACAAAGTCCTATACTTACCATGCTTTGGGAGCGTGTGGTAGTAGACCTATAAATGTGACTGTGTAACTGAAGCTAGAATTTTCAGAGAATAATTTTCTCTTGAATTACACATGAAATTTGACAATTGACAACAGGAATGGATTCTATGTGCCCTTCTAAAAATCTGACACTGCAAAGTGGAAAAATAAATTATGGCTCCATTTCCTCAAAGAATTGAAGATCTGGTTATACCTGTTACCTATGAACAGATTGTTTATAGATGTATGGATAAATTACAACTGTATGGATAAATATAAGGAAATATGGGACTCGCTTATACAAACTGCAAGAGGTTAAACTACTTCGATAGTAATATAACTGTATAATGTGTGTATACTCTCTCTCACACACACACATACTTGAATGTTTGTGTCAGATAATTAGATATACAATTGTAACTGTTCATTGTTCTGACAGCACAATATTTTTTTCTTCTGTTGTATTTTCCTACTTTTTTAAGCACTTGAGACTTTTCCACTTTTAAGCACTTACATTATTTTTTATAATGTATGTATTCTTGTGTTTTGTTCTTTTTGCTTCTTTTCTTTTTTTTCTGTTACTGATTTAAAAGCAATATTGTTTTTTTAAAAAAGCTAAAATATAGGGCTGCTAGATTTGGAAAAATCTAGATCGTTAAATAAGCAGTAAAATGATATAGCTTCCTGTATTATTTTCACTTCAAACATGTGTATTCGTCTACACCTACATACACACACACACACACACAAACACACACACAGAAGCAATTCTGTCCTAATGTGGGCTGTGCCCCCATTTTCTGACCTCATAAAAATGTTACATATATATTTGGGCCATCAAGAAGTTGCCTATCTCCATACTAATTTTTTCTATCAAGTTTTCTGGTGCATTTTCAGACTTCAGGCATAGATAAATCCCATATAAAAAAGTCATATGTAAATGGTTTAGAAAGATAATTCCCCCTATTTTCCTATCCTTTTTTTATTGAGAGACAAGTTATCTTTCTAAAAAAAAAAACATATAGAAGGAAAATTCCCCCAAGAGTGCTACCCTTATTCACTTCCCCTTTTTTTATAATTTTATATATATTAAAACATCTCCCTACGTAGCATAGCTTCAAAATATAATTGAAACAAATACTTGAAAAGAAAAAGAACAAGTCAAACATTTTTTGTTTGTTTTAAGCTTCTGTCCCTATCTCATTAAGGATAAAGATGATGTGAGGAAAAAAAACAGTGTGTGGTACACCCTTTTAGACACAAGATATTTCCAACCTTTGAAGATTTATCACACGCGGCTCTGCAAGCCCAGCTACTGTTGAATTGTTATTTATAAAATGCTGCAGAGAAATAAGCAACTTGTGGAAAGTTCTACATAATTGTCAAATGTTATGACTATTTTTGACTCAGCTAGCTTTCTCATGCCTGTTTCCGCTCAGCTAAATCTTGACTGCTTCTGAATGAACTGCAAATGTACCTGAAGGGTAATTCTCAATCACCTTCACTCTCATTTTTCTCAAACCGCCCTTTCCCAAATCTTTGACCCGGCTTACTTCATTTGTGTAGGGAATATTTCAATTGTCCTTCCCCAAGCTGCAACCTTTCAAATGGAGGCAAGAACTCACGGTGCATCTCGGTGTGGAGACCTCACATTGATAGGTTAACAGAGTGGGATTGTAAAATCAGTCATGAGACCCCCGGATGGAACGTAGCCCAATCATACAAACGGCAAAAAGTAGCTGTTTTCTACAATACAACATGAAACAGGCAAAAAGAACGAGGCCTCCAAACTTCTTCCACTGTTTCCCGGCTGAAAGTGACTAAAGAGGTGAGAACTTTTACTTGATACAGAAAAACCCCCTAACCTCATGAGATTACCAATATCAATTCAAAAGAACTTAAAAAACATGCACTACTATGGGTCTTCCTTGGAATTCAGGATTCAGAGCAAGGTGCGTTACAAACAAATGGATGCTAATACAGGTACATCAGAGGTGGTATTCAGCCAGTTCTGACAGGTCCTGGAGAACCGGTAGCGGAAATTTTGAGTAGTTTGAAGAACCTGTAAATAGGCTGGCCCCGCCCCTGCTGCCTCCCAGCCAATCTTCTTTTGTTGCTCCAAACAGGAGGACTAAACTGGAAAGCAAGTTAGTGGGGTGGGGAGGGAATGGGGATGTTGCGGTATCCTTCCCCTGCCAAGCCCACCAAGCCACGTCCACAGAACTGGTAGTAAAAATGTTTGACTCCCATCACTGAGGTATAAGAATGTTGCCTATTTGCTATGTATATTTCCTCAGAACCTAAAGAATCATAATCTTGGCTGCCAGGCCGCCAAACTCAGTGTTGTCTACAGCATCTCGCAGCTGCCACAAATTGTGAAGACTGACTTTTCTTAGCTTGAAGGTGTTCACAGTCTTTAACTCTTCCTCATTTGCTTAATTCCCCCCCCCCCTCAGATCATATATGGGCACAATCCATCCACCTTTTCTATGTCCTCTCGTTGTTTTATGCCTCTACCATCCCTTACATGGCTAGTCCATCCTTCTCTAACCCAGCTATGTGGGCCAGTGGTGGGATTCACTTACCTTCCCTACTGGTTCACAAATGTGTGCGTGCACCTTCTGCGCATGTGCAGTGTTCATGCATTTACTACAAGTGGATGGGCGGAGCCTCCCACAGCCGCAGTTACTGGTTCGGCCGAACCGGAGAGAACCGGCTGAATACCACCTCTGATGTGGCCGATACAATGTGTTTCCCGAAAATAAGACAGGGTCTTATTTTCTTTTGACCCTTGAAATAAGGATTTGGTCTTATTTGGGGGGAGATCTTATTTTTGAGGTGCGGGACACAGCGAGCACCGTCACCTCATGGCTGCTGCTGTGTTGCAATATTTTCAGCAAGGCTTTGTTTTTGGGGGAGGACTTATTTTAGTGCATGCGCTCAAAAGCCCGATTGGGCTTATTATCCGAGGAGGTCTTATTTTCGGGAAAACAGGTTACAATTCACTTGGAGGACACCAGAGAACAGAGGACCAGATTTAATCATGCCAAATGCAAACAAACATCATGTTATGATCTAACGGGAACCACCGGGATGTTTTGGTAATAGAGTAAGAGTAATAAGGATCCACCTGCCACTTCACTAGACGAAAAGCAAAAGCTTTAAAGAAAGTAAGAGATTGGAGCTGATGCAGAGGAATGAGAAGTTTTAGCATCTGCAAAGAACTATACAGATAACGAACAAAAGTTCATTTAGTGACCATTCAAAGTTACAATGGCACTGAAAAAAGTAAATTATGACTGTTTTTCACACTTAACGACTGTTGCAGCATCCTCCGTTGTCATGTGATCAAAATTCAGACGCTTGGCATCTGAATGGCATCTTTATGATGGTTATAGTGTCCCGGAGTCACGTGATCCCTTTTTGCAACCTTCCAACAAGCAAAGTCAATGGGAAACCCAAATTCACTTAACAAACTGCGTTACTAACTTAACAACTGCAGTGATTCAATGCCTGTAGCAAGAAAGATCATAAAAATGGGGACAAAATTCACTTAATGCACTGCACCAAACATATGTAGTGCTTGATTTACAACCATTCATTTAATGACTGTTCAAAGATACAATGGACCTGGAAAAAGTGACTTATGACTGGTCCTTGCATTTATGTCTGTCTTAGCACCCCCACGGTCATGTGATCCAAATTCAGGTTCTCGGCAACCAGCGTGTATTTACAAGGGTTGCGGGGTCCTGGGATCTATCTTATGAGCGCCATCTTTGACCTTCCCAGCTGGTCCCAACAAGAGAAGTCAAGCTGAATTTGCTTAACGGCTATACACCTCACTTAATAATTGCAGCAATTTGCATAACAATCGCAGGATATAAAATTGGTTGTGACTCACTTAACAAACCACCTTGCTTAGTAATGGAAAGTCTCGTCTGTTAAGTCAAGGACCACCTATATGAATGTATTTAACTGCAAGACTCTACTTGAGTGCAGTAGAAACATCTCCCCAAAGCTTGTGTTCAACCCAACAGAACTACAGTAAATGTAGCATAAGTATAACACTGGTTTACCTGAGGGTCTCATTGAAATTGGATGTACAAGAAAGCAGAAATAACTTCAGCATCTCACAAAAGAAAGCAAATGCAGATATCTAAGTGTAAAAACCCTTCTTCAAAAAGGGAAATTACAGGCAGAGTGCATGATACCAGATAGCTCAGCCTGCGGGAAACGCAGAGAGGTGTCAAAGACACTGTTTAGCGTTGACATTAATGAATATAAAAGGGTCCAAATCTGTCCATCCTCACAGGTAATAACAATAATAGTACTGTACCTTAAATGACCAAGTGCTCCAGAACAGTGTAAGCCATTATCCAAGAAAGAAGCATAAATACTCAGGCATGGGATTTCATTTCAAACATTTTCAAAATATTGTTTTAGCTGGGTGTAATAGACCTCTGTAAGATCTGACACATCACAAACACAGAGCTTCAATTAAGCAATTGGCAAGCAGCCAAGCACAGATAAAGGCCCAGCCTGTCACTCGCTAGATAATATATATGGCTATTTTGGCAGGCAAAATTGAATGTGATAATTGAGCCAGGACATATTAAAAAGACACATGCTTTCTGAGGCAAAGCATTCTGGAGTTCACAAACTGGATGGCACTTTTAAGTAAGGCACCGCAGGACGGAACGAAGATGCTAAAGATAATGGTGCAATATTGTTGGCTATAATTCACCACTACAAAATCAAAACAAAAACACAAGCCCCCAAACCCTGGCATGGTATATAAGGTACAGTTGAAACACTGCATAGGGATCCTCTCTTATTTTTTTATTTTTTTTAAAAAAAAAATAACTTCTCTAGCTCCTGTAATTGTGACGGTAAACACAGATGCAGCAACATATGTTGAGAAATGAAATAAAAACCCATGCAGGATTGGTTGGATCCACATTAAATTAGCTGCATGAACCCACAGAGATTTGAAACTAATGCAAAAGCTTAGTCGGGCTCAATTAGATTTGTCCCACTGAAAGTGAGACTTAAGTGCAGGTTTGGTTCAACCCATATAGGTCTCCATGTTTCATAGGCTGGGCTTTTGACATTATCATTTTTTCAGGGGGAGGAGAATTAATACTCTTAAAATTCAGGCATTAAAATATTTTGCCTTGACTCTGAATTCCTGTGTTGCAGCTTGATTTTAACTTTCAGACTACAAATTCTATTTATCCTTTAAATCAGAAATACATGAGTTAGATCTATCATTCTAAATGAACTCCTCCCTCCCTCCTTCACTTCTTTCTTTCTTTCTTTCCTTTCTTTCTTTCTTCCTTCCTTCTTTCTATCTTCCTTTCTCTTTCTTTCTTTCTTTCTTCCTTCCTTCCTCTTTCTTTCTTTTTCTTTCTTTCTTTCTTCCTTCCTTCCTTCCTTCCTCCTTCCTTCCTTCCTTCCTTCTTTCTTTCTTTCTTTTTCTTTCGCTTTTTCATTCCAAGGTTCGGTTCCGATTAATCACCTAAACTCATTCTCTCTGCAAGTACACCACACACAAAAAATGTTTCATGGGTTTTTTTTTATTTTTTAGATTTTTTCTTTTAATTCTGTGCATTTTCCCATCAGGTACCTTAGTTAAATTGTATTGCCACCCAAACAGAGAAAAATAGCACTTCCTAAGTTTTTTTTTTCCTTTACTTTCTTGTTCAATTTTTTTTAAAAAGCAGATTATGAATGAGGAGTGTGGCCAGCCCTTTTTTATTCTTTCCAGTGCAATGTTGAAAAGAAATTATGCAAAGAGGCTCAGGCCTTTGTCTCTCAGCATGGTAACAGTCTGAAAGTGGAACAGAACTGGAACTTATCTCCCTTTGGCGTGAGGAGAGAAGGAAATGGGCCGGAATTAGCCAGCGGTTGCAAAGAAGAAAATTCCAGGGGGAAAAAAAATCCCTTCAATGCATCCTTATCCTTACCTGTTCAGAGTTTTTCTGGATGATCCATTCTAAGTCTCCCTCCTCCCTCCAGTCACATGACCCACAGAGAGAAGCTATTATTATTATTATTAAAGGATTGGAAAGAACTCCAGAAACCATACTGCGCCTGGTTCTCTTAACTTACTTCTCTAGGTTTAAACCCTCCCTGGCTAAGAATGTCACACTCTTGAAATCCCATACAAGGTCACAAAGAGGAAAAAGCAATTGCCGGGGGGGGGGGGGGAGGAGTTAATTCTGAGTTGACAGCCGGGCAGCAGAGAACAATCTCCATTTCCCCATTCAGCCTCTCAAAGCTCCTTTCCATCTAGGGAACAATCATTGTAATCTCATGATATGCGTATAATTCGTCCCAAAACCTTCACAGAATCTAAGCGCTTAGATATTTCACAACTGGCTTAGGTGACGATGATGAGAATAACGTCTACACTCGCCTACTATATTCGCTTTTTAAAGTATGAACCTTCAAATACCACAGCAACTTACTTGCAGAAAGTATATATACATCACCTAAATCAGCACTAAGTAAAACAGCTGTAAATCATCATCCAGCTTTTGCTTTGTGTGCTGCTCTGATAGCCCAATCTCCCCCCCACCTTCAAAATTTTATCAAATAGTTCAAGGATACAGTCATGAACCAACATGCTAGGGGAAAAAATCACAAGGTTTTAAGTTAAGGCGAGATAGTTCTGTAAAGACTCATTGTGATTAGGATTTAGTCAAATTGGGTAGTTCAGTTAGATGAGTTTCCTTCTAGAAAAATGAAACATGTAAGAAGATTTGGCTCACAATTCTAATTTAATGAAAAATAGGCTACAGAATATAGGGAATCCTCGACTTACATTCCTTTAGGGACCGAAATTATAAGGCACTGAAAAAAAGTGACTTATGACCATTTTTTTACACTTACGACTGTTGCAGTATTCTCATGGACACGTGATCAAAATTCGATGCTTGGCAACTGGCATGTATTCATGACGGTTGCAGTGTCCTGTCATGAATACGTGCTAGTTGCATGTCATGTGATTACCTTTGCAAGCTAAGCCACTGGGGAAGCCAGATTCACTCAACAACAGTGTCACTAACTAAATAACTGCAGTGATTCACTTAAACAATTGTGACAAGAAAGATCGTAAAATGGAGCAAAACTCACTTAACAACAGTCTTCCTTAGCAATGGAAATTATATTTTCCATAATTATAATTATGGTAATTATAAAACAGCATTGCAGGGAGGGGGGGGAAGAACTATGTACACATGGTTCTGAAAACTGGAGGCAAGGTTCAAAAAAATATTATCTGAAATCGTGCTTTATGAAGTGAAGCCACCATGTCATAAGCCAGTGTGGCTGGCATTCTGCAGCTCTAACATGTCATGAACATAACCCTAGATTCCTATGTGGCTTACTCTTTTCTGGAAAAGATACAAACTACAACTTTGAAATATCAAAAACTCAAAATATTATGGTATCAATATTAGAGGTTCAATGTCTCCAGTCACAGCACCTTCTACTTCCAAGTAGAAGGGGGGGGGGGAACCAAACCAAGAAAAATCCCCAAACAAAAATGTATCTGATTTCAGACATTAAGTCGATTCACACAACAAATTAAGTCATGGTTTGTTTTAAGAAGAGTCTTCTGAACAAGCTAGAATACCTTGCTTCATATTGCCTGCTTGGCGATCAATGTGGTTTACAAACATTGCATTAATATAAAACACTAAGCCAAAAGCAAACAATCTACATTTATGTTTAGCACAATGTGCAAAATCAAAATGTGCATTGCCCCAGGCTGTAGGTTTCAAATAAAAATCTTTTTGCATAATACATGCACAAACACACATACTGGACTCTTTCTCCAAATAATTTATGGTCCATACAATTCACTGTCTTTTTTTTTTATCAGAGTACCAAAACTAACTGCTAGAGAAAAATATAACATTGGTTAAGATAAGCAAAATATTCCTTCTACGTTACCTTCACAAGGACTTGTAAAACGATGTCAGAAAGTCAAGGACTGTCAATAAAGCTGTGTGAAAATACTAGGAAGAGAGCATAGGCTCCGGCAAGCAAAGTCAACATAAGAATAACTCATAAAAATAATTCTCTAAAATGAAATCATGTTCAAGAGAATAGTCTTTATTCTGTCAAGCCGCTATTGTTTTTTTAGTTCCACCTCACTGCTTCAGATTCCACCTCATATCTGACCTCACCAACGTACCAATTCACCTACGCTTGGCCTAATTTTATTGGTGAATCATATGTATATTCTGATTTCCATAACCCTATCAGGAAGGTTACATCCCTGCCCTTTTTAGATTTTCTTTTGTTGCCCCCTGAATTATATTGTAATAAATAGAATGTGCTTCAGCTAAATTGGGCACAGATTCTCCTTTTTTAAAATGAATTCAGAGGGGAATGGGTAAATAAATCTCTCCTATGGTAGACACCGTAAAACTGAAGGATGATATTTTTCAAGAGAGCAATTATGTATAAATGTCTTATACCGATAAGGTGGTGCAAAGCACTTTCTGCCAGAAATATAGACCATCTTTCCTGACAATAATGATCATAGTTAAATGCAATTGCTTAGACCAGGGGTGTCAAACTCGTGGCCCGTGAGCCAGTTGCTGGCCCCACCCAGTTTAGCGTGGGGGGGAAAGTCCCAATACATCATGTGACGACACCGTGACACTGTGAATTTGACACACCTGGCTTAGACAAACACAACTATCCAGTAGAAGTCCCAATGAGGTCATCAATGTTATGATGCCATTGTGCAAATGATAGTAAGTAGTTTGTCTGTTGCACCATGCAGTTTGTTCCAGTGAGATAATTCATGTAATTTGCACGATGACGTGTCATTTATTATATCACTTGTTTTCCTTTAGTCTTCCCATGAATGCCCAAGGCAACCAATGTATACATTTGCAACCAGTTTCAAGCCCCTCCTTCTCAGGGCAGCACGCTCCCGCTGCTTCGAATCCTTTTAGTATTTCAAAACGATGATTTAAAGTAACTAAATTTAAGCAGCAGCTTTTAAAATGAGACTACTGTGCAACTATTTAATAAGATCAGCTTCTAAAATGCTTATTAAAAAATAAAGATGGACAGCAACCCAGGGAAACAGATGTTTTCGATGTTACTTAAGATGAATGTGACACTTAATTCACCAAGTTCAAACAGTTTCCATCTAAAACCCAGAACGGAGGCAAACAAAAACCATGGTAACGCTATTTACTCCACATCCACATGAGGCTGTTAAACTCACTGATACACAAAGAAATATCTGTCTCTGTCAACAAAGGACAAAACAGCTGAATCTAAACATATCATCAGATTAAATATTTTTGTTATTAGTCTTTAGTTCCCCCCCTGGAAATGGCAAGCTCTGAACTGCTGGAATTTAAATAACAGCTGGGAGGCCTTCAAATCTGCTTGTGGAAAATGAAGGAACGGTGGCCAGAGTCTGCAAAGTTAATGGGAAAGAGCCAAGTGTTATTAGGGATCTGTGAAAATGAAAACAAGGGCCTTAATAAGAACCAGACATAAGATTTGTAGCTCAAAAAGGACAATATTTTGAATTCTTCCCACAGAACCTAGCTGTGAAGGATATATTCACAGTGGAGCACAGATTCATTTCTGCCGTTAAGAAATGTTCAGGAAAAGCACAGTGGGAAATACATTTTCACATACAACTATAAATAAAAGCATGCTGTAAACAGCCATATAAAGGTGGAAAGTGCATAATGGAAAACTGAGAGTGACTGTCAACTGTAGTGGCTGTTACTTTATTTTTATGACGTGTTACATTTATATTCCACCTTTCCTCCAGAAATTCAAGGCAGAGTGCAAACATTTTCTCTCCGATGTCTGAGCTGGAGCATCAGATTGAGAGACTGCCTGCTGCCAATTACCTCCACTAGACCGATTAGATCCCACAGATTAGGCCTCCTCCGAATTCCATCCGCCGGCCAGTGTCGACTGGCGACTACCCGGAGGAGAGCCTTCTCTGTGGCTGCTCCGACCCTCTGGAACGAACTCCCCGTGGAGATTCGAACCCTCACCACCCTCCAGGCCTTCCGCAAAGCCCTTAAAACCTGGCTGTTCCGACAGGCCTGGGGCTAAAGAGCTGTTGCCCCTGTCTCGAATGGTATGACTGTCGTGTGTTTTAAATTATGCATTATTATGTGTCGTTTTTTAATTTTTTGTCTGTATCCCCCTTCCCTGGTTTGAGTTGTGAGCCGCCCTGAGTCCCCTTCGGGGGAAAAGGACAGCATATAAATATAATAAACAAACAAACAAACAAACAAGTCCTGAGAAAAGGGGAAGGACTCTTGAGCACACAACAGGCATGACCATAATGAAAACTATGGCTCTGCAGCTCTTTGGATTTGAAAAGGAAAATGCGACCTATGGTATAATATTTGCTAGCAACCCATTAAAACAGCCGTGTCTTTCCCATGATCACGGGAAAATACACATTTGGTTTAAGGTGTTGCCAACAGCCGCTACCTGTATGTTCACACATAATCTGAATTGGATTCTTCACAGTCACAACCAGGGGTGGGATTCTACTGATTGGGATCGGTTCAGGTGAACCGCTAGCTCCAACGATCAACTCATTCACTCCCGCAATCAAGTCTGCCCACCTGTTCACCCCTGCACTATACCGACCTTTATCAAAGTGTGCGATCACCCAACCGATTGTTAAAACCGGTAGGATCCCACCACTAGTCACAACCTCATTGGTTACAGCTTCATCAAAGATTAGATGTAGCACAGAGATAGCTCCTGGATCCTCCACCCACAGTGTGGCCTTATAGCCTTGGTACAAATCACTGATCCATTTTGTGAGTGACTTTATGTTCACTTATGTGACTTTATGTTCACTTATGGATAGAACGTCCTATGGTGATCCAAGAGCCATCTCTACTGGATAAGAGATACTGTGAAGACTGCATGTTCTTGTCATATAACATCCTATTTAGATGTTAACTTGTTACAAATGCAGAAAACTCTGAAAACCCCACAGGTGATCATTAGAAATGTGCAAAAACTTCTGACCTCAACATGTCTACTCCCAATGTTCCAAGTATGGAACATACAATATCTCTGCTTTGACAGTTAAGTTTCAAGGCCAGAACAAAATAAGCTTTTTCGGTTGCTATTTTAAGCATGAAATAATGCTTGGCCGGTTTTGAGTATTTTGGGTGTTCTGCAACTGGGACTGTTGTTTTGTGGTTTGTAATTGAACTTTTTTTAAAAAACAAAAAAACAAAAACAACCTCTCTCAGCCTAGTTAGTACAGCAACAAGGACCAATTCCTATCTCTGCAGCTATCAGTTTAGTATGCATGGGAGAATGGGGGAGTGGGAGGCGAGGAGGAGTGAAGCAATGAAATATATGACCAGACAGAAAAAAAAAAACCCTGCTTGCCACTGAACACCTGCCTGATAAGCTACTGGATTTTTTAAATTGCTATGGGAACACAGTTCATGTGGACTGGTTTGTTGAGTCTACTCTACTTTCTTTTTTGGCAAGCAATGCAAAGATGTACTATTTTGCTTCCACAATAGTGTGAAAATCTGCAATTCAGGGGGAGTAAAGTTAAAGACTAGTAATACACTACAGTGTTGGTTTGCTCGGTATATAAAGCTTACATCCTGCACCTTCTTGAGGCTTGTCAATATCGATCTTTAGGATTCTTTTAAAAATGAAAAGATTCTATATTAATTTGGATTGCTTCCTCCATGAGTCATGTATTTCATGCACGTTCTTTTTTTTTTTTTTGCATATGTTTTATTTACAATTTTTCTTTAACCACCAACATTTTTTGTGGACATTGTAATGACTGGATTGACATATTTTTCACACAGTGCTCACAGTAATAATACTACATATACATAATTTTTGTCTTCCAAGTTCTAGCCTTAATGTGCTCATTATAATTATAATATATTATTTTATGTATCAATCAATATTCTACTTATATTCCCAATTTATCACTCGGTGTTCCACTATATTTTCAATATCTCAACTTTCTATAAATATCAATAACACCAGTTATCAATAAGATTTAATCAGTCCCAAGGTTATATCTCTAAGTCCCTGAATTTATAGTCCTTAAAAATTATATTTTCCAGTATATTTTTTACATCCTGTTGATACCTTTAAATATATCTAATCCTAGTCTTCCATCTCCTAATCTTAATGTATCTGTATTTATAATAAATTCCATTATATGTCTGCCTGTCTGTCTCTCTCTATATATACACACACATACACACACACACATGGATGCACGGAATACTATTTTACTAGGTTAAAGTTTCCACTTATTTCTATTGTTACTATATTGCAATATAGTATTTTATGCATATTCTTGAATCTTGTCGTAATGTTAAAGTTACTCATGTAGAAGCAGCAGCAACTTTTCTTTATTTTGGCCAGTAGCCACTCCTATACGCAAGGAAAAACATCTTCAGACTTCTGCTTTTCTGCAAAAAAGCATCCAATTCATTTTGTTGGGTTTAAGCTGGCTAGTAGGTTAGAAAAAGGGGACAAAATGCACAAACATTCTAAATCGGTATCTGTGATAAACAAAAATTGGCCATGGAGATTACCTTTAAAAGCCAAACTATTAAGAAAACCTCACAGAAATGGAAGGAAGTATAATTTATATTATCTGCCTGTGTCGGCCCTTTGAGGTAGGCCAGGTCAGCAAACAGGTGCTACATGGATTATGGGAATCCTATTTTCTTTTTGTAAGATGTAATAACAGAATCTTAAGAACCTCCCAGAGTTTCTTTCTGCTGCCTATTATACCAACACACTCAAGCTATTTCTCATATGTTTCATTATAGCACTAAGTTATCATATATTTTTTTCCCCTCATCATTCTTTCATTTAACGTGATCTCCACATTCTTCTATACTATACATTACTGTAACCCGCTCTACATGGGGCTGCCCTTGAAGAGTGTTCGAAGACTTCAGTTAGTCCAGAATGCAGCCGCGCGAGCGATTGTGGGTGCACCTAGGTACACCCACGTCACACCTATCCTCCATGAGCTGCACTGGCTACCCATTAGTCTCCAGACCCGCTTCAAGGTGCTGGTCGTTACCTATAAAGCCCTACATGGCATCGGACCTGGGTACCTGAGAGACCGTCTCCTGCCGATTATCTCCCATAGACCGATTAGATCTCACAGGCTAGGTCTCCTCCAGATTCCATCTGCCAGCCAATGTCGGCTGGCGACTCCCCGGGGGAGAGCCTTCTCTGTCGCAGCTCCAGCCCTCTGGAACGATCTCCCCGTGGAGATCCGGACCCTTACTACCCTCCCGGCCTTCCGCAAAGCCACCAAGGCCTGGCTGCTCCAGCAGGCCGGGGGGCTTGTGAAACGTCCAGCCCCACGGAAATTGTGAATGTTGCATTTTTTTAAAGTGTTGTCTTTGTCTATTTATCCCCCTTCCCTTGTCTATTGTGAGCCGCCCAGAGTCCTTCGGGAGTGGGTGGCATACAAGACAAATAAACTAAACTAAACTAAACTATAGCAAAGGTGTCAAACTAGCAGCCCGTGGGCCAGATGCATCACACACAGGCAATGCCCACTCCACCTCCGTGAATGGGAAAAAGGTCACGAAATGTCATGTGATGGCAACATGACGCTGCGAGTTTGACACCCTGCTCTAGAGCAATAGTACTGAGCACTAACACTTAAGACTTATACAGCATTAGGGTTAGACATATATATTGCTCCATAGTGCTTTACAGCACTATGGGCAGTTTACAAGGTCAGGATATTGCTCCCAACAATCTGGGTCCTCATTTTATTCACCTCAGAAGAATGGAAAGCTGAGTCAACCTTGAGGTGGATCAAACTCCTGGTGTAAGCAGAGTTAGCCTGCAATACTGCATTCTAAACACTGTACCACCATGGCTCTCTCTCTGCCTTTGTTGGTGGGGGAAGGCTGGCTAGAAAATGAGCAAACTAATAGAAAAAATTAGTTACTCTGCCTGAAATCTTTTGATTCAGCAACACAAAATGTTTGTTTAAAGAAACTGAAGTACCATATTTGTCGCACTGTAAGATGCACCCCTCCCACACAAAGTGGATGGAAATGTTTGTGTGTCTTACAAAACGAATATTGTGGCGGGGGGGGAAGAGGGTTGTTTGTCACCTCTTGTTATCGCTGCTGCCATTGGTCGTGGAATGCTGGAGCCTTCACTGATGAGCAGCTGATTGGCGATTGGATCGGCTTCCTGGAATACTGCCGATCAGCTGTTCTAGGGGGCAGGGATTGCCGCCACTGCCCATTGCCACTTAGAACAGCTGATCACCCTAACCCGTTTCCTTTAGAGATTTATTTTAAAGTTTTAACAGTCATCTCCTTAGCCAAACTTCATGTCTCGATAATTAGTTCTAGGAGGCACGAGTACTAAAAACGAGTACCAAACAAACCGCATGACTTATCATGTGACTTTTTGTTTCTGCCGGGAAGGACTTCCTATTTGTCCCTTTTCTTATGTCAACAACTTCCTAGCATAGCAGACTTCCAGTATGCCTCCATAGCCATCCCCTGCTTCCTTTTGCAGCGACCTTCCCGGCATAGGCAACTTTCTGTCCGTTCTCCATGGCCGTCCTCCTCTTCCTTTTACAGCGCATCAAGTACCAAACAAATGATGAATATCAGGACAACATTTTGCCATCAAAATGCATCGAGTACCAAATTTGAGAAGTTTTGAAGCAGTTGAGTACTGAGATACCGCTGTAAATCTGATAACGTTCTCTGCCTACTCTTATGCCCTTGAAGAGTAAAATAAGAGGCAAAGTAGCTGCTCCAGTGTTTCCATTGCTTTCAATGGGCAAAACACTTGAAACTCTTCAAATAATTTTGTTTTGAAAACATTTGGAATGCAGCAGCTCTAAGTTTATTTCAATCTTGAAATAACATTTTCCATTTTATGTGCATTACAAATTCATCAGCCAGGTTATTGGTTCACTTCTAGGATTTATTCAAGACACTATTTTTGAACTTCAAAGGTTCAGAGAGCTTGAGATCCAACTTCCTATAAAAAGTCTTGTCTCGTATTAATCTCCCTGAAAAATTAAACTTTCTCAGACTGCTACCAACATCAGACACTAAGAAAGTAGTAACAAAAGTTTCTTTTTCTTTTTTGTATGCCACCATAAAATGATTCTCACCTATGTTTTATAGTCATTTTATTAAAAACTACAACTGCAACAATAAAAATAATAAATTGAAAAATAAGAAAAATGTGCAAAAAGGAAAATAGTAAAAAAGAAATATACAAAGAAATTACTTCCTCCTTCATCACAACTAGTATAAGCAATTCTAATTACTTATCATTTTCTCTTAAAATATAACAAATGATCTCTTGTCCTCATTTCTTGTCCCTTATTTATCATCACTTATTATAAACAATCATTAACGCTTCATCATTTCAGTCCATATCAGCAAAAGACCATTACAGATTAAAGACAACAACATATCTACTTTAACCCTGATGAAACAAACCAACCTTATATTCCTTCCTTTTACTTTTAACAATCTTGATCTTTAGGTTCCTTCAAATAATGTCCTGGAACTTTTTTGTCTTTTTTTCTTTGTCCTTTCTCACAAAATTCTTCAAAGCTTTATAAAAGCTTCTTTTATAAATCAACCCATTGTAGGAAATCTATCCATGGAATTCTCTTGGTTTGTTATTTGTATATCCTTTTAATTACTGAGAGATCAGGCAATTTCTTTGGTATGTCCAGCACAACTTCTGTTACCATGTCATTCTTGTAGTTGTTCATTTTTAAACCCACTTTCAAATCAGTCTCAATCTTGTCAGGTAAAACTTGTTCCTCTTCCATAGCATCTTTTAAACATATTCTAGCCTTAGAGACAAAGGCTGCAAATTAATTTCTGGGTCCATTGTTCAGAAAATAGCCTTCAGTATGTCTAATGTTAAAATACTTTGCTTCATTCTGTATTTGTAAGCTTAAATGTTTTTTCTTCTTTAATTGCAATCTTTAGTTCCTTTTTGTTCCACCCAGTGTCCAATTTTTTAAGTATTATTTTTAAAAGGAATTTAAAACAAAAGCATTTTTCCATGGGAAGGATTCTGTATAATTAATTCCACAACCTTATTTCAAATTTATGTGGATCCTTAGTCCATTTGTAACTTTCTAAAATCGAAGTTTAATCATTCTTTTTCTGATTACTCCAAAAAAAAACCTTTTTAAAAAGTCCTTAAATTGTATTTAAAACGTCTTTCGCTAAGGATTGAATGAAATTCAGTCTGTGCTGTAAAACGTGTTGATCCAAAGGTTCCTAATAGTTGGAAAGAAGTTAACAAGCAATTTCTGAAAGTGATTAGAAAAGCATGGGAACCCAATGTCCTTTTAGAGGTGCCGACTGCACTTTCCGCAAAATGGCTACTCCCTCATCATCGCCCAAAGCTCTAAACCTGCTGGAGACTGCTATTTTGCAGACTGTTAGCAATGAGCAACTGTTTGGAGCACTGATGGGAAATCTCAAGTCCACTCTTGGTCCACATCAAAGAGTTGGTCTATTTGTCAGCTCTTAATTCCACTGCGGTTGTCATCCTTGCTTTTTTCTGGAGCTATCTTCAATTCACTACTTCTTTCCCAGAAATCCAAAAAGGAAAATGTTTCCATAGGTATGATGCCCTAGAAATTGAATTACCTTCCTTAGAAGCCTGACCTGATTTGCACTATGCAGTCTTTTGATATCAGGTTAAGTAATTTGTATTCTCTCTAGATTTTAATAATTTGCATTTTAAGCCGAGAAAATGTTTTGTTTTAAATTATGGAAACTAAGTTTTCTGACAGCATGTTTCAACTGATACTTGTATTAATTGAATATCTATTGCAATTATATTCTTTATATCTTTTTGCTGTGATCTTCAGTAAATATTACCAAGATATATATATTTTTTTACAACATCAGTGGAATATTTATTATTTTCCAGGTTTCAAGCTTGCAGTCACTGAATCAATTTTATTTACTTCCCAAATTAAAAACAAAAGCCTACCTCTCTCATATTGCAGATAATGGCAAAACCAAAATAAAATGATAGAATTATAGAATTCAGATGTCATGAATATCACCTCTAAAAATAGTGCGACCCATGGTGACTCCTTGAACACTCTCGGGAAGCAGAAGGTAATTTTGAAGAGTAGGAAAGGACGATCATTGCTACTTTTGAACTTTTGTATTGTTAAACTCCTGAGAATATCATGGGCAGCCAAGAAACCAATGGATCATCAAATGAATCAACCCAGAGTCTTCACTAGGGACACAA
Source organism: Thamnophis sirtalis (assembly GCF_051295495.1). Classification (NCBI taxonomy): domain Eukaryota; kingdom Metazoa; phylum Chordata; class Lepidosauria; order Squamata; family Natricidae; genus Thamnophis; species Thamnophis sirtalis. The sequence continues at coordinate 18,728,611 of NW_028261381.1, forward strand.
ATGATCAGACTCAAATTAATGTACTTCAGAAACATGATGCAAAAACTCAGCTCTCTAGAAAAGACTCTAAAGCTGGGAAGATGGAAGAAAAGAGGAGGATGATCTGCAACAAGATAGAAGGACTCAAATAAAGTGATGATCCAGTGGTGGGATTCATATTTTTTTTTACTACCGGTTCTGTAGCTTGGTGGGCGTGGCAGGGGAAGGATACTGTAAAATCTCCATTCCCTTCCAATCAGCTGGGACTCCGGAGGCAGAGAATAGATGGGGGCGGAGCCAGTCAGAGATGGTATTTACCGGTTCTCTGAGCTACTAAAAATTTCTGCTACCGGTTCTTCAGAACTGGTCAGAACCTGCCAGATACCCCCTCTGTGATGATCGCACCATTGGAAGATCTGAAATCTTAGACTAGGGACAGGTCATCATGGAGAAAATCTATGTATGTCAACAACTTTATGGCACATAATCAATTTCACTGTTATTTTTAGTAAACAAAAATATTAAGCACTATTTTGCATTGTAAAAATAATAATATTCAGAACCAGAAATAATCAGAGAGGCATCTTGGAATAGATTCAGTAATGTCATACCAATGCAAAAAGCTCATAAAAAGACGAGCTTTCTAAGAGAAAGAATTCAGTGGTTTCGGATTTCAATTTTACCTTGTTTTTAATTTCCAGGGTAAACCGATATACTTTATGTCTACAGACACAATTAAATGTACCAAATAAAGTTAGGCCCCACGCAGCCAAATTTATTAGATCACTCATGTCACCACACTCAAGGTATGCTGGCGTGATCTGCATCATTTCATCAATTGTCGAGAGGAGAAGCCGTATTATACAACACAACACTCTTGTCTAGTGCAGTAGATTAAGGAATTAAACATTTAGAAGGCATTCTGGACCGCATTAGCCCTGTTACAGTTATGGCAAGGACTGAGGTTTGGAGATGAGCAGGCCCTGCCAGTGAATCCAACTTCGGGGAATTCCTAAGCGTGCATTCTGACTCGCAGGCAGAGCAATAAAAGGCCTATTCTCAAGTTTTATTGATGTCATTTTGGAACTCTCTTTTATATTTTATGTAAGTGACACATTGTAAGCATGAGTTTTCTTTTTATAGCTGGTCTATGACGATAATAAAACATCTATCTATCGAAACTCATTACTTAACATTTGCTGATTCAGTTACCCCTGGCAGGTTGACCATGCGCAGAGAATAAATGTCTACTCAGAAGCAACTTTTACTTCAAGCATTTTTCCTTTTAAGGACAGCCGTGTGTGTGTGTGTGTGTGTGTGTGTGTGTGTGTGTGTGTGTTATTATGTATTTATCACATTTAGAAACTGCCCATCTCCCTCATAGAGTGACTTAACAGACATATCTAGTATTATTTAACATATTGCTAAAGTAGAAAAAAGAGAGCAAGGAAAAATATAAAATTATTTAAATGTTACCTTTTAGTTTAATGATAAATAACTATAAGAAAGGGAGCAAAGGCTTTGAAGGAACAGGCTATTTTCTCCTCCTTTACAAATAATTACAATTATTATTTGCAAGTGTCAAGTCTATCCATATTAAATCACAGACATACTATACAAACATATATCATGTTATCCTTTTTTCCCCATTAGGGGGTCATGTAATACCTTAATTATTCCTACAACCATTCTACCTCTACTGCTATTTTTATAATGCAAGAAACAAAATTTGTCTGCCCTGCAAGGACTAGGTAAATCAAGGGATAAGGAACTTGGCTTTTCATGTCATTGCTGAATTATAATCACCAGCAGACCCATTCAGTGGAGGCAAGAATGGGGGATACGGACAGTCACAGTTTACAATGATATGAGGTGGGAGACGGCTATATTCTCACTCCCACGACCATAATTACAGAAACAACAGAAACAAGCCCTGTTGAGTGCAAAACCCTTCTCATTTTATACAGGCAGTCCTTGACTTATGGCCATTCATTTAGTGACTGGACTCACAACCTGTGCAGGAAGTAATGACTGTTGCAGTATCCCCACAGTCATGTAATAAAAATTCAGGTGCTTGGAAGCACTGGATTTCTGAGGCAGATAGTTTTACAAATACAGCACAGCTGTAGGAGATGACCAAGCTCAGCCCGAGGAAGGGGTCAAAAAATGTCAACAGCCTAAAGTTCCCTGCTCCCCACAACAGATCTAAGTCCAGCCCACCTTGAATTCCTCTTATCTGCCGCCAATTTACTTTGATTGTTAGTAGTTCAGATTCTCAGGGAGAACTTTAAGCATGCAATAAACCTATATATTCATTTGAACAGCCGGGATTTCTTGATTTTCTGCCCTTGACAGCAGCATTCTGAAAGTTCAGCGTTCGCCATTTGTAGGAAATGCTCACATTTGTAGGAAATGAACACAGCAGCTGGGTACCAAAGACAAAAGATCAGCGTGAGGAACTGGAAGAGAAGGCAGCTGGAGGAACGAATGCTTGCTGGAGATTCAAGGCTGCTGCAGCTTGGCGCTAAACTGCTGGGATAGGTTGGGAGGCCATGAGTAGGAAGCCAGAGAAGTGCCATACCTGGGTTAACATGGCAGCTGTGGATTCAAAATGAAGACAGCCAAGATAGTGAGGTGTTTCTGTTTCAGCTGCAGTGGTTGGGCACAAGTGGTGAAGGGTCAGTGTTGGAAACTGGCAGAGAAGGCAACTGTGTGAACGAATGCTTGCTGGGGGCTTGCTATGGCAGCTGAGGCTTCCCAGAATTGGTGCAGAGTGCAGGGCAGTCCAAAGGCAGAGAAAAGGGGATAGGAGATAGGGAGGAGATAGGGAGGAGTGGGAAGTTGGAGGCACTCTCTACTGTGGTTCAGCCTTGAAGGGTTAAACCTAGAATGCCTTGGATTAGGGTAGGTGCTCGCTCAAAGAATCACAATTTTTTGTTGATGAACGCAACAAGGTGCACTGGGACTGCCATTGTAAATCCATATTATCCCGTGACAACCGCCTTTATGGCTACACTAATGCCAGCAACCCTGGTCCCAGTTGTCGTCATTAGTCAGGAATTACCTTTGTGATTAGAAAGGAGTTACGATGGTGCAGTACAAAGTTACAAAAAAACTTTGGCCCTCGAAATTGCAGCTTCATCGCTGTGGCCACACGATCATAATTTGCGACTTTCACAGCTGCTTCCAATAAGCAAAGTAAATGGAGAAGTTGGCAGGAAGTCACAAGTTGCAGCCGCATGGCCCTGTGCTTAATGACTGTGAATTTGAGAGTGATTCTAACCAGAGGAAGAACTGATCTTGAAAGCTGTCATGGTCATGAGACATTTCACTTTACGACTCTGCCACTTTGTGACAGAATTGCTGGTCTCAATTGTAGTTGGTAAATGAGGACTTCCTCTATTCTTCTCCTCCCCACATTTGCTGTTCTCTACATTTCTGCCTGCTTAGGAATATATTTATCAGGCACTGCCTCACAGAAACCAGTTACCTACGCTACTGACATTATTGAAAACTCAGCATCTATTTTGGATTAAATCTAAATTGTTAAACAAATCTGTCTAACTCTATAGATTCTGCCTGTGATACAAGACAACTGCAATCTTTTAATGCTGAACATTTTCCAACCGCCTGTTGAGTAAGCCAACATGACATAAAAATATTTTAAGGTCTCTTTTTCTGTCATCTTTGGGTTAAACATATGCCGTATTATGTATTTTACATGGAATACATCTTTTTCTATCAGGAATTGCTGCTCATCTGAGACCAGGCACATGTTCCAGAAAGGCAACAGACTGATTATTTTAATAAAGACCTAAATGAAGTTTAATAATTTATAGGACACATTCATCGTGTTGTCTAATAAAAAAAAACTGTCCCTAACATATATATGCTTATATTTCAGATTCAAACATTACAGGTAATGGCACTGCTCTTCTTTATTTCTCTTTTCTCCATTAGCCTCCCAGCAAAGTAAGACACCTTAACGTTTTTGTCTATGAGCAGCTTAACACAAAACAGAACACCAGTAAAATCCATCATCCGGAAACCTCTCTATGACCCACACAGTTCAGAAAAGTTGCAGTAAGGCGCACATCATAATCTATGTACGTACTCCCTCCCTGCTATCTGAATTATGCATAACAACTGGTTTAGTTACAAAAACAGTTGACTAGTAACTGCAACAGGCCTACACTTTCCCTAAATGTGAAGTTCTGCTTGTGTTCAAACTCTTCACTTTCCCTCTGGAGCCTCTGTATAATATAATAGTGCAGATTCTATGGACACATTCCAACATGCAAACATCTCTTCCCTGTTCTCATTGCTTAGAAGAGAAGTAGGCAGACTGAAATCTATGGAGGGTTTTCCGTGTGACTTCCAAATCGTGACTACTCATTTGTTTAACAATAGCTGCAACAAAATCTTTCTCTTCCCTTGCCTGAAATTATGCTCCTAAAACAAAAGAAGCTTAAGGTGACCTAAATAGGGTTTTTGGTCTTGTTGGGGTTTTTTTTTTTTGGGGGGGGGGGAGTGATGGGAAAGACTTGACCATTCTGTTCAGTTTTAAGACTAGACATGTTTTTCCTGTTTTGAAACGTAATTTGCGATCGGTATAACAATTGGTTAAGTAATTAAGTTAAATAAAGTCTATACCTCAGGTATTGGTCTCTGGTTGGTGTATTTGGGCTTTTTAGTAACCATTAAATCAATTCCACTAGGTGGTAGGTTCTCAGTTAACTTAGAGCTGAGGACTTTCCAAGAGAATAATTATTATTCTTGAAAGGGGTTTCCATCTTTCTCTTTAGAGCTTCTGTATTCGTTATTTTTATTTCATATGATTAAGGGAATATTGGGGGAACTTTGGTTTCATGGTGAGAAAAAGAAAGCACCTTCCTCTATGTTTACAAAATTGTAATTGAAATCCACAAAATAGAGCTAGATTTTCACTGCATTGCTGGGTAAATTGTTTAAGATGTGTACCCGAGTTCCTGGAGCTACAAAAAAAAACTCACGTTGATAGATTCAGTAAAAGATAATAGCAATAGCACATAAACTTATGTATCACTCCATAATGCTTTACAGTCCTCTCTAAGCAGTTTACAGAGTCAACATATTGTCCCCAGCAATCTGGGTCCTCATTTTACTGATCTCAGAGGAATGGAAGACTGAGTCAACCTTGAGCTGGTCAGGATCGAACTCCTGGCAGTGGGCAGTTAGCCTGCAATACTACATTCTAACTACTACGCCTCCTTGGCTTGTGGTGATAAGATAAGCTTACGGTACTCCTGTTTCTTTAATTCCTGGCAATTGTTACAGAACTTTCTATTTTGGAGTAAGAACAGAATATAGTAGAATAAGGCATCTTGGTTACCCATAGTGAAGGCAGAATGGTGCCCATTTTAAGCTCAATGCTCAAACTGGCTCCAACACAAGTAACTAGACCCGTGTTCTGCTGCACCTAAGGCAATAGGCTTTTACAGGCCCAGAATTGAATAGGTTTATAACTGAGCCCTGCTCTCTGGCAGAGGAGTAGTTCAGAAAAACAGCTGAAATGATAAATGTTCCCATCCAGCACCTTATGCCTGGAAGCACATGTTTTCAAAATTCATAGCTTAATCTATTCCACGTATGTGTGGCTCAGGCATTTTGAAAACGTTGATTTCCTATGTTCCGTGCGTCACTTCAGCAGATTCAAATAAGCAATGTCCTTTGCTTATCATTATTTTCCTTTCAAAAAATTAAAATAAAACTTAGCCCCTTGAATGAATTGATTTAGATTCCATATTCTCCTCTGGTTTATTGAATTGAATCAGGCTCTTTATAAGGCAGCTTGTTCAGTTGTTTCAGCTCAGGAGGCGAGGGTTGAAAGTGTCATTCTTTCTATCAGAATGAAGTGAGATTTTCGGCATTTTGTCTAAATGAAACTCAACAATAGCATCTCCCGGTGTGTGTGAATGCCTTGACAACATGACAACCTGCTGCTGTTTTGAGGGATTGTTTCCTGAGGTCATTAAAATGTCAGTTTTTTTAAAAAAATATATCATTCAGATTATATGTACGGAAGAAACATATAACAGAAAGCATTTCCTACAATCAACTTGTGCTACAAAGGCTTTATAACATTCCAAATAAAGTTAATTCCCAAATGAAAATGAGCAATTTCCCCCCCTTTTTGCCTGGGCTTGTCTCACCTCTGATAACTGATATTGCTATGCTAATATTTAAGCAAGTCGTTCTGGCACTTCCCTCAAAAGTAATGATGGTCAGGTGGCAAAAGCTAGACTGCATACAGCATTATCCACCAGTGCCTCAGATCTGGCACTAGGGGAGTACCTCGCTGGCTGCTCCTGTGCTTTTGCCTGGGGATTTTATTTTAGCAACAAAGACCACATCACCGTCACTGTCTCTTTTGGATAAAAGAAAGCTGGAAATCAGTCAAGCAAGGCTTCAGGCAGCTTTCGCTAAATAAATCAGGTTTTGTGTGCTCAGGAGAGTGCCCCTTTTAGTGTACACATCCCAGTCCCTCTTTTGTGGATGACAATCTTTATGAATATTCATTTCTAGTGAGCTGGAGGGGGAGAGAGTCAGCAAGAAACCATGCATTGAATCAAAAGCTGGAGAAATGCGGAACAGGTTTGAGCTCCTGATGGAATAATACATCTTTCTCTTGCTTGCTTGCTTGCTTGCTAGCTACTCCAAATATATATAATCCTTTCAGCCCCAAAAGAATATTACGTTTGAATTTGGGATAAAACTGTGAGGCTGTGTAACAAAAATATTTGGATACCCATCTTCTATTTGTCCCAGCTAGATGGCAGCATCTAGCCAACCTTGGCTAATCTCAAAAAGCTAAGTAGGGTTGCACCAAATTTAGTACTAGGATGGGAGAATAATAACCAAACAGCCAGAGGGCTGGATTGGGAAGATAAAATAACATTCCAAAAGAAACCATTTCAATACCGTTGCCAAGAAAACACCATGATATGAAGTTCCCCAGAACTCAACCAGCTATAGTCCGAGGGCATCCACACACCAATAATATTAGTTGACATAATTTGATTCTCAGAAAAATCTGCAGAGCTAATCTGCATTGGATCTATTACCAGCGTTGGCAATTACCAGCAGAAAACATGCCAGCTAGGCAGGCTGGCCTGTTGTTTTTCCAGGTAAGCAAGAAACAAGATGTGACTTTCATGGCAACTGAGCATGTGCAGTGATGACAATACAGAGACTCCACCCTCTGGGTGGAGGCTTATAAAAGAGGATTGCACAGTGACACCATTAGGGACAAAACTAATTTTGCAGCTTTCTTTGCTGCAAAAACTCCTGCCTCTCTAGCCCTCTGTTATTTCCTTGAATTAGTTTCTACGCAGCAAGACCTCGCAGCATTGACTTTTTGAACTCTGTATAGAATCATGTACATAGTTGGCAGCATATAAATATATTGGCACAATCTACAAGCATTTATGGCTGTTCTTATTTTTTGTAGACAGCTAGAGGAAATTTGCAAATCTTTCCAATTCAAAAAGGTAACAAGAATTGCCTTACAGAATTTATAAAGGGATTTTTTTATGGGTGAGGTCATTATCTGCAGGACTACCGTATTTTTCAGAGTATAAGATGAATCTTCCCCCCTCCCTAAAAGAGCGTGTAAATGTTGTTGCGTCTTATTCACCGAATACAGCCATTTTTGGCCTCCCGAAGCCCCGCCCCACATCCCATTTTTGTGAAAAACGGGCTACTTTTCGCAAAAATGGAGGCCTTTTTGCCTTCTTGCAGCTCCCAGCAGCACTCTGCAGGCTTGAGCAGGGCTGGGACAAGGCAAAAACACCTCCCTTTTTTGAGTAAAAAGGCCCGTTTTCCGCAAAAATGGGGGCGTTTTTGTCTTACCTCAGCCCTGCTGAAGCCTGCAGAATACTGCTGGGGTTTGAGGGAAGGCAAACACTTTTTTTTCTTACTTACCTCTTCGAAATCTTGCTGCGTCTTATAGTCCAAAAAATACAGTGTATGTTCTCTAAGGAGAATTTGGCCATCTACTATGTGAGGGCCAGTAGAGCATATTAAGGGTTACCCTCTGGAATACCAATGGAGAGGGAGCCTGGAGGCAAATTTGGGTTATGGTTCCCTCTCTCTGGAGCTTGTCAGGACAACTCTCTCCTTGGTAACATTTCTGGGATGCCATCAAGGCAATATTTCCTATCGGAACAGACAATGCCCTATGGTTACAGTGATCATATTTTCTTGGGGAGAAAAATAAAGGACAAGCCTGAAAACGGGGCAAATCTGAAAAAGGTTCATGAGGTTTAAAAAAAAAAGCCATTTATGTTTGTAACTTTGCTTTACAGTGGAAATTTCAAGAGCAAAACCAAGAAAATAATTAAACAAATCTAAAGGACAGCTTTGTGAAATAAAGGAATTATCCCTTTATTTGATACCAGTTTCATATTCTAAAACTTTCCTTCCCCTAGTGAATTGTTTTGGTATTAGTTGTACACTGAGAAAAAAGAGGAAGCAAAACCATACAAAGTTTTTTTTTTTTTTTTTAAAGCAGAAGACATAGAAAACTTCTTCCCTAAAATAAGATAAAAATCTTGAGGACGGTACTTTCTGCCTTCACTGTAAATTCTTAAATCATTTTTCTCGGGCCTCTTGGGATGATGTTTTGCCCTTGGAAATGTAGCCAGGGAGAGAGCAGCAGCAGGCCCTGGGCTCATCTGCTCACCACACTGTGGAAGGAAGCAAGCAATCGTGCCAGGAAAACACTTATCTAATAAATACATATATGCACTCAGAGTTGGCATCTGGTGGGAAGGGAGGTGGAGGTAGAGAATCTAAAATTGAATTGAATTGAATTGAATTGAATTGAATAGGTTTATTTATAGGCCGCCCTTTTCCCTGAGGGGACTCAGGGCGGCTAACAACTCATAGGAAGGGGGATACAGACAATAACATATAACATTACATATAATTAAAAAGTAAACAACATTCATCCAACATTCGGGTGGGGGCAGATCAATCTCTACCCCCAGGCCTGGCAGGATAGCCAGTTCTTGAGGGCTGCGCGGAAGGTCTGAAGGGTGGTGAGGGTACGGATCCCCACGGGGAGCTCGTTCCAGAGGGTCGGAGCTACCACTGAAAAGGCTCTCCTCCGCGTAGTGGCCAGCCGGCACTGGCTGGCAGATGGCACTCAGAGGAGGCCTAATCTATGAGATCTAATCGGTCTCGAGGAGGTAATCGGCAGGAGGCGGTCTCCCAAGTACCCAGATCCACTACCATGGAGGGCTTTATAGGTGGTAAGAAGCACCTTGAAGCGCACACGGAGATCAACAGGTAGCCAGTGCAGCTCGCGGAGGATAGGTGTTATGTGGGTGAACCGAGGTGCACCCACAATCACTCGCGCGGCCGCATTCTGGACTAGCTGAAGTCGCCGGATGCTCTTCAAGGGCAGCCCCATGTAGAGCACGTTGCAGTATTCCAGCCTAGAGGTCACGCTTGACAAATATCGGAGTTGTAATATCGGATGTAACACGCTTGACAAATATCGGAGTTGAAGTACGCCAGGCAACTTAAAATAGCTATCCAGGGCGCAATCCTATGCCGCATGTTCCTCAGCCTGAAACACTGGAGGCTGCTTCTCAAACTAATAACTTTCTAGACATGCTGGGCTCCAGTTTGCATGTTCCCCAGCAACCAGTGGACATTTATTTGGAATTCCTGGAGATGAAATCCAAACTTTTAGGAGAACCTTAGTCCTGGGAAAACAGTTATATTTACAGTATGTATTCACAGTAGCTCCCTTGGAAACTGTGATCAGGTCGACACAACAGAATAAATTACCCTACAAGGCTGTATTTGTAGGGCAAAAAGGAAGAGGGAACATGATGTACATCGCCTTGACTGGAACAAAAAAAAAGGCAGGATATAAATCTAATCAATCAATCAATCAATCAATCAATCAATCACATTGATTAGTTTTCCACAATATACTAAAACAAACCATTTCTTGCCTCAGTACGAAATAACACAGTGCATCTATGTTTATCATTGCAGCTGACAATGCAAACGGCATTTATGTATCTGAACAGAAGTAAGTCCACCTGAATTCAATGAAATTGATCTGCGAATAAATTTAGGATAGCAGCCCAAGAGGAGTAACATTTTTTTAAAAAGGGGTTCTAATGCATGGCAAATTTTCAAGGGAAAATTTGAACAGTTTAATGTACCGGAGTTTTAAAATATTGCATTTTTCCATTTCGGCATCTCCCCTCCTATACTCTCGTACAATCCTATCTAAACAACCATTACACTAACCATATATTACAATTTATTTCAGCAATACAGTGGTTTTATTACTCTCCAGCAACTGATTCTTGTGTACACACATATTCACATACACATCCTTACAGCAAATTGGGTAGAGATCCAAATCCCCAAAAATGTGCCTCTGGGTTTTGGGAACTGAAGATGGGGTTTATTAAATACCCTGTCTTTTAGCCCCAGAATTCTTGGGAGGGCTAATGACATTAGCAATAAAAAATGAACAAAATAAGAACAACACAGCCAATTAATGTATAGATTTTTAGAAAAAATCTACTACTGTGTGGATCTATTAAGGAAGAGTTAACAATAAACAAAGGACCAGCACTTAATTTGCTCCAGACAATCCATTTATTGGAAAGTCATCTGTTAATGATAAGCTGTGTATGTGTGGTGTGTATATATAAATTTGATGTATTTGTTAGATTTTCATCCTAGTTTTATCGGTTTTATAAATAATTCAGGGTGGTGGTCAAACATAATATTCTTTCTTCCTCCTTTTTTCTGCACTACAATAATCCTGTGAGGTAAGTTGGGCTGAGAGAATGTGACTGGCCCAAAGTCACCCAGCTGGTTTTCATGCTTAATTTGGGTCCTCATTTCATGCCTAATTTGGGTCCTCATTTTACCCACATCGGAAGGATGGAAGGCTGAGTCAACCTTGAGCCGGGTGAGATTTGAACTGCCAAATTGCAGGAAGCCGAAGTAGCCTGCAGTACTGCACTCTAACCACTGTGCCACCACAGCTTTCATACACAAACAGTATCTTCCCTTCCATTTAATATTAAGAAAGTGTAAACGTCAGATCAAAATCACAATGCACTTGGGGCCAGAAATGAATGCAATCTGGAAACAGGCAGATAGGACCACTACGCACTTTGCTCAATTAAAAATGAAGAAAAGAAGAGTTGCACAACTACATATTAAAATAGACCCATGTACACTTCAACAGTGATTTGGAAAAAGCAAGCACATCTCTCTGCTCATCATAAAAACAGCTTGTGACTTTTCAGGCTTCTGCTCAAGTCTGAATAAAAGATGCTGCTGCTTTAAATAATTGCTTTAGCTTTCCTGGATTCATAAAGGCAGCAGTATCATTTTGTTTGTTTTGTGTTTTGCAGGCTTACACAGAAGCTTTAAATTGGGCTTCTTTAATGAATACTACAGAGGTGCTGCATTCATGTTCAGGCAAGGTTTGAAGCAGAAATGAGAGCTGGCAGGAGAAACCTAGGAAGAAATCAGTGGGATAAGTGTAGCTATGCATATGGATTTTGGGGTGGGAGGAATGGTGTCCTTGAGACAATGATAATAGCCTTGTCCCTACAATTTTCTAGACAAGACTTTTAGAGATTCCCCTGGGCTGAGAGGGAATCCTTGGCCCATGATTACCTAGCTGGCTTTTGGCTAGGACTCATAGTTTCCCAGTTTCTAGAACTGGTGCCTTAACCATTACACACAAGCGGCTCTCCAAGTACCTGGTTACCAATATTTATTACTTTCTCAGCCAAACCCCCCAATCTACAACAAGGAGGTAGTAACACTGGATGAATTGCAGAACGGTGTTAAGCCACTTTCAACCTCAGCTTGGCTTTCAAAATTAGCAGAGCGCTTACATTATAAAGCTGTGTTAGCTCTTAGTCAAGCCTTCTTGATGTTTTATTTATGTATTTAGGTTGTTTTTAGAGCAGTACCAGACGTAGTCATGGGACTGGCCAGGAGCACCCCATTGATACGAAACGTCAGCGTCGACCGAAGAGGAAAGCCACATATTGATATTATCAGCTGATCAAAAGAAGGGACCAGTTCTTGCCTTGGATAGATTTGAAGCTTTCCCTGATGAATCGTTTAGGTCACCTTCCAATCCTGTCAGGTTTCCAAAACAAGGTCCAACAAAAAGAATGGCATTCATATAAAATGAATTAAAAGAGGAGGAAGGAAAATTGCAGTTAAGTCTCTCTTAATGTGCACTCTCTTCCTTCTGGAGCCAGTTTTGATTTGAAACAAAGAACATCTGGGCCAAAAAGATAGTGAAGTTCTAAAGAGCTTGTCGATCAAAAAGGTCGGCAGTTTGGTGGTTTTAATCCCTAGCACCGCGTAATGGAGTGAGCTCCCGTTACTTGTCCCAGCTTCTGCCAACCTAGCAGTTCAAAAGCCTGTAAAAATGTAAGTAGAAAAAATAGGAACCACCTTTGGTGGGAAGGAACAGCGTTCCGTGCGCCTTTGGCATTTAGTCATGCCAGCCACATGACCATGGAGACGTCTTTGGAGAGCGCTGGCTCTTTGGCTTTGAAATGGAGATGAGCAAACCCCCCCCCCCCCTTAGAGTCGGGAACGACTAGCACGTATGTGCGAGGAGAACTTTTACCTTTGCCTAAAGAGGCATAAGAACCACCACAGAGAAGGACGAACAGTATATTCACAGATAACAGCACAACGATACACTGCATTTGTCTTACAATTTACATTGCGGAATTATCAAGATCAATTCGGAAGGAAAATATTGGGTATGCTACCTGACCTCTTTATTAAAGCAACAAACAATGCTATTTTAAACCCTCAGTAAAATAAACACATGGGTTTTTCCCCCCCTCATACAAAATAAATTAAAACTTAAGCAGGTTATTTGCTGACTTTTATTTCTGGGAGGACACGCTAGTGTTCTGTTACCAGATGTATTAAAAACTTGGATTTTTCCATTCGTTTCAATCAGAAAATCTTTGGAGGCATTTATTTTTAAAACAAAAAGCTTTCACTGGGAGGAACCTTGAAATACCCTATCTGCAACTGAAAGATATCATTCTGCAGTCTTAACCAGCAGGCTGGGCTCCCAAATAAATTGGTAGTTCGTTATCTGAACTAATAAAGGTAGTCTTTGACTTATGACCATTTGTTTCATGGCCATTCAAAGTTATGATGGAGCTGAAAAAATAGCCGTTGCACTTATGACTATCGCAGCATCCCCTCGGTCACATGATCAAAATTTGGGCTCTTGGCAATAGGCATGCATTAACAACAGTTGCAGCATCCTGCATCTTTTCTCGGAGGCTTCCAACAAAAGTCCATGGGGAAAGCCAAGATTGCTTAACAACCACATGGTTCACTTAGCAGTCTCACTGATTCACTAAATAACCACAGCAAAAAGTGATAAAATCAGGTGCAACTCACTTAATAAACACCTTGCTCAGTAATGGTAATTCTGGTCCCCAATTGTGGTTGTAAGTCAAGCACAGATACATCTGTGCTTGACTTACTCCCTCTCCCTCATTAGTACTGTACTTCCTCTCCCTCACTAGTTCCACTTACTACAAGATTCTGGCATTTAACCTACGTTAGTTTTCTCCAAACTACTGCTTACGTGTCTAGTAAAGTCCACGAGGACATAACCATGCAAATAACACCGAATATGTAATCTGAATTAGCTGTATCGTGATGCAAAAATAACCTAATTCCATTCATTTTTCTAAGGACACCAAGGTTCACATGACATTGCTTGTATCTTTCAAATGCACTCCCAAAATTCCCAACCAGATGGAAAACTGACCCACACCTGTTGTAGACATACTTCATTTGGATCCAGTAATCTCATAAAAGAAGCTACAGATTACATCCAGGCTTGGTTTTGAGGGTCCTGAATACAGAATTTAATGTGCTAAACACATACAACTGGACTAACCCACCTCCAATTTTATATATGCAAACCTATATAAATATGAGAAGTCAAACATTCTTTTTTTGAACAAATCTTTCTCCTTTTTTGCAGTTTACAAGAAAAATATGTTCAAATCCTTGCAAAGCACAGCTAGGGAGAAACCACTTGCTGATCTCCAAGCTTTGTCAAGTCTGCTAAATTAATAACACTCTTGAAGATACTATTAGGCAGTTAATTGCCTTAAAATTATATTATGTTTAATATTTTGCGGCATCACTACTACCATTAAGAACTAGCTGTTACACCGAAGGACTAAGAGGTGACAAAAAAAGGAGCGATAACTAGTTAAAATCAAAACAAAACGATAGGAGTATTATAGCTGCTGCTATACTCAATGTCATCACCTTTCTTCTGTTTCTTTCCTCCAATTTGCTCCTACAAAATTAAATCACCAGGTCCCTCCCTCAATATACCAATAAATCACTTTCTTACAATAGTATTGGGTAAATAAGGGTTATCATTAGGTAAACACATCTTTAAAAGGCTGCAATTCATTGATTTGCCTTCAGGAAAGATTAACTACATAGAAAGCCACGGTCGAATCAGGCGGTCCCGCCATCAGGATTGACAAGCTTAGAGCTTCATCAAACTAGTTTTCAAATGCCTCAGCGAAGGGAGAAATGTAAAAATCCCCTTCCTGGATTAGACAATGGCGCAGATGCCTACATATTCCCTAGGAGAAAGGCCCCTCCCCCATCCCCACTCTTTCCTTTCTCTCCCTTCTATCAGCTGCTCCAAAGCATCTAATCTGAGCTCTCTTACTCCATTTTGTCCCCTGCCCAACTCTTTCTTAGACCCAAAACAGCGGTTTTAATCCCAGGACACAGGCTGGGCACAAATGCTTAATTGTTGTCAACCTTCAAAATCTCCTCTGATTCAAAGGATCCTGGGTGGTTATACAACTGCAAAGGTCAAATTAACCGGTGATTTGACTTCCTTTCAATAAATGTTCTGTCTCTTTTCCCCCAACTTTCTCTGTCATCATCCCAACAAAAAATGGTAGGCAATTGCCTCAGTCAAGCCTTACTCTCAAAAAAGCTGGTAACAGATAAAGTGAGAGGCTTTTGCCCCTTCGAAATCACAAATGGTACCACTGAGAAACCGCACCAGTAGTCAAGAAGTGCCAAGGACAAGAATAAACTCCAATGGCAGATGCGAGCATTATCTGGCAGCCTGCCTAAAATAAAAGGTAGTGCTAATGGCTCACTCACTCACTCACTCACTCACTCACTCACTCTATCTATCATCGTCTGTCTGTCTGTCTGTCTGTCTGTCTACCTACCTAGGCCCTATCTATCCAGCGCTCTATCTAGCACCCTATCTATCCAGCACCCTATCTATCCAGCACCCTATCTATCCAGTGCCCTATCTATCAAGCGCCCTAGCTAGCACTCTATCTATCCAGCACCCTAGCTAGCACTCTATCTATCCAGCGCTCGGTCTGTCTGTTTATCTATCCAGCGCTCTATCTATCTATCTATCCAGCGCTCTATCTATCTATCTATCTATCTATCTATCTATCTATCTATCTATCTATCTATCTATCATTCTATCATTCTATCTATCTATCATCCATCTATCGCTCTATCGCTCTATCATTCTATCTATCTATCATCTATCTATCATATATCTATTGCTCTATTGCTCTATCTATCTATCTATCTATCTATCTATCTATCTATCTATCTATCTATCTATCCAGTGCCCTATCTATCCATCGCCCTATCTAGCACTCTATCTATCCAGCGCTCGCTCTATCTATCTATCATCTATCTATCAATCATCTATCTATCATCTATCTATCTATCTATCTATCTATCTATCTATCTATCTATCTATCTATCTATCTATCTATCTATCTATCTAGTGCCCTATCTATCTATCCAGCACCGTCTCTCTCTCATTCTCTCCCTCTCCATCGATCCATCCATCAATCATCCCCTCTACAGTCAGAACTATATTTATTCAGAGTAATTTTCCAGAGCTGAGATGGAACGTTGGTCTTACCTGAAGCGTTCTTTCTCCGTGCCCTACGGGAGGATACTCTTGGATCTATCAACCTAAAAATGTGTGAGCTCACAGACGTAATTCGGCATTCTGTCAGTCCATAAGGATGTTTTTTATCTAAGCATTTTGACAAGGAGGATTTCAATTGCTTCAGAGAGGAAAGAGTTTTTTTTTAACCACCCTGTATACAGCATTCCTAGGAAGAGTTGCCACAAACATAATTAGGGAAAAATAAAAGAGTTCTCCTGACTAGCTCAAGGTTGACTCAGCCATTTATTTTCTGAGGTCAGTACAATGGTGATGCAGATTGTTGGGACAAAATGCTAACTCTATAAACCGCTTAGAGTGGGCTGTAAAGCACTGTGAAATGGTATATAAGTCTAAATGCTGTTGCTATGTAAGTTTAAGTGCTATTGTTAGATAATTAATAATTTTTATAAAGGGAACATCATTTCTAGTCAAAAAGAAAAAAAAGCAGATCTCCCTCAGTTCTTTGAAAGCATGATGTAAAGGGGAGGGGTGATGGAGGGAAGAGGAGAGGATTCAGTTAAAATTTAGTCTTTTTGAATCTCACAGATTTCACAAAAAGAACTCCAAGCATGTACTTACTAATGCTATGAAATCAGTGGGGTTTAATAATGCTCATCCTATCAGCTTCAAGGCCTTAAGGCTGTGACACAGACTTAAAAGTGTGTCAAGTATACTTCATCAAGCAATTTAAGCCTTCTCTAAAACTCCATTCCCCTGGCTAACGGAAGAGGAATTATGCCAATAACAAATACACGCAAGTTCTTTTGCTGCATACTACTTTGGAAAAATCCCAGAATTCAGCCTTTCACGACGCAAAAGTGTAAACCACACCGCTACAAAATTTTGGTTTTCAGAAGAGCAAATAAACAGCCACTGCGCCGACAATCGCTACCATTTGGGGCTGCTGTATATTGCGCGCACTAAATCCCTGGCACGGTTCATTCCTGTCAGAGAAATTAGATGGCTTAGATGACTAAATGCTACAGTTGTTTTCAGTAATTACTGTGAGACTGATATCATGGAGAGCAATATATACAATCAAAGAAGTTCTCAGATTTCTTTGCTTAGGAAGGCTCAAATTACTGATATACCCTTGGATACACACAGAGGGGCCTGGAGCTCCCCAGGCAACCAAGTTGAAAATGCTAAACGCCAACTCCTAAATCTCCCTGAGTTGTCCAATCAGCAGCAACTGCTTGGAACTGCTTTTCCCTGTTAGTCAACAGAAATGTGAAAAGCCCAGTTCAAAAGAGAGGAAATGCCACATTGCTCAAACAGATTCAAGGAACCTATCTGCCTGTGTGAATTCCCTAAGCAGAAGGCTGACTAAGCCTCTTTCAAATTAAGAGCCCTTTTTAGGCTCCTGGGCCCTCGGGGAAAATTGCCTCCTCCCCAACTATGCAAAAGGCAGATGATTTTCTGTAAAAAGAAAAAGTGAAAGAACAAAGGGAGCATGTCAATCAATTTTTACGTAGGTGGCTAAATAACCTAACTATTAAATGCTGAAAAATGTGCCTGGAAAAACTGAGGTCTTTTGTTGAATTGGATCCCCTTCAGCTACCAGAATTGTGATTTTAGGACAATAATAGCTACGTTCCATTACCTGCAGCCATTTTGACAGGCCTTTTCAAAGGGGTTCTGAGGCACAGAGGGGAATTACTTGTCCTAGCTGTTTAAAAATGCAGGTAGTCCTCGACTTACAACCTCAGCTGAGCCCCAAATTTCTGTTGCTAAGTGAGACAGTTGTTAAGTGAGTTTTGTCCCATTTTACAACCTTTCTTGCCACAGTTGTAAAGTGAATCACTGTGGTTATTAAACTAGTAACATGGTTGTTAAGTGAATCTGGCTTCCCATTTGATTTCGCTTGCCGGAGGACACAAAAGGTGATCACATGATCCCAGGACACTACAACAGTTATAAACAGGAATCTGTTCCCAAACATCTAAATTTTGATCACATGACCATGGGGATGCTACAACAGTCTTAAGCATGAAAAAATGTCCATAAGTCCCTTTTTTCAATGTTGTTGTAACTTCAAACAAGAGGGGCATATAGATTGAGTCAGTATGTTCTATACACTGAACTATGTTAACCCAAGTCCAAGGTGAATTTCCAGGAGACATATGCCTGCTCCTTCCATTTTAGGAGAAGAAAGTTGCTTTCCCACTTGGATATTATTTCTAAACAAAGAATGGTACAGATTTTTTTTTTAAATCAAGCTGAGTTTATCATCTCAGTAACAAGCAAATTAAGCAACCAGCTGTCAAAAGTTCTGAATAACAGCAAGAAGCCTGCTTGCATGAGTGTTTTGTGGGCAAAAAGAAGAAACATTAAGCAAAAAATACATCAAATCCATGACAAACAGTGAACTGGAATATATTGCCACAATTTATAGCCAGCAGGTTGTTTTAGTTTAGCACGTGGAAGTGACAATCGCCAAACTTCAGGTTAGCCTAATAACAACCAAAGCCCACCTTTTCCAAATGCTGATTGATGCCTCAGCTGAATAAATCCAAACTGGAAGAAAACTTTTATCAATACATCCACCAACATCAAATCCACCAGTGCTTTTATTAAAACGCCACAGATGGCCCCCTCAAGTTCTCTCCCCTCTTTGTGGATAGAGTAACAGGGAATACGATTTCATTAAATGTATTCAGTGAATGTTCCTTGGATGGGAGCATCTTTCTCTTGCATGGGATTTTTTTTTAAAGATACTTTTTGTCTTGCTTCTGGCAAGTGACAGACATTTTAGTTTTCTTTAAGCTTCGTAGTATATGAACCATTCGCAAACTCCATGATGGCCCGGTTCTAGTCTCATTCTGGAACTTTAGGAGAAGAATGGCAGCATCCCTTCCCCCAAAGTGAAGAATAAAATTTAAGGAAATTTTTTCTATTGTTTCAGAAAACGCTCTGGAGACATTTTAGGTAAAAATTCAAAGCAAAGCAAATATCTGATGGTGTCACAAAAGTTTTAAATCTTTCTGCTGATAGGATTAGAAAAAAAGGGGGTTGATTCTAGGAAACTTAACAAACACGCTAAAACACACACAAAAAAATTTACTTTGACCCAATTCCATATTTTTAAACACACATCTTATTGAAATGTGGTTTCTCGGGAGCAGAATGGCAACCCCCAGCTCTGGAGCCACATGGGTCTCTTTTATCCCTCTGCTGTGGTGCTGGTCGGCTCCACAATTGATAGGGATTTCAGTTAGGACAGCCTGGGGCTGATGAGTTCCCAGCCCCACTCGAATTGTTGTGCCTGTTGCGGAGTTTTAATATGTTTTTTGTAATTGTTTGTCTTGTTTGCTTTCGTTGTATTACCCCCCCCCCCTTTCCTATGAGTTTGTTAGCCGCCCTGAGTCCCTTTGGGAATAGGGCGGCATACAAGTTTAATAAACCATAAACCATAAACCAGAGGAAAAAAGAGAAGACTCTATGGTGGGGGAACCAGACTTCTGATCAGCTCCGGAATTGAACTGAGGGCTTCTGGTTAGGACTTTTGTGGCTCTTTGAGTGTTTTAGGTTGCCGACCACTGCTCTGGAGGAATGGTGCCAAGGCAGCTTTGCAAAAGTTGACTATTGGATGCACAAGAGAATATCAACCACCACATGGACCATCGAGATGGCAAACCCAATAAAACCAAGATACAGAATATTACCGTCTCTCATATCTAGCCTTTTTCTTCAGAATCTTGGTGCTAAAAGTATATGTCCATATAATGCTCTCTAGAATTTTATTAGGCTGCATCACAAGAACTCTGGGAAGAAACCATTATAGCACTGTAAAGCTCAAAAACAGAAATAAAATCTATTTATAAAAATAATCGATACATTCTTTCCAAATCCCACCATCAAACTCTCTAAACTAAAATACTTCATTTTGTTGACCTCACATATCATTTCAAAGAAGCCTAGCAGACCTTCAAGGTCATCTCGTGACCAACTCCTGGAAAAAAAACCATATGCCATGCTGGATGCAACAACTGTGTAGCTAAGAATATTAAAGCTTTGTTCTGAAATTATAATGCCCTGGATGCTTTGAAATTCCAGGAGAGTTCTCCGCTTCTGAGGCAGACAGCGTGGGCCTACAGAATAAGGCAGGTTGCAGGCTCCTATGGTCAAGGAATTTCAGCTGGCAGGAGCCAGGAGAAGAAACCTTTCTGTCATGGCTCCTGCCTTTTAGAGCATCCTGGCCATCCCTGAGGTGAGATCCACACCCATCCTTCTGGCCTTCTCTAATGGCTGAATACCTGGATCTGCCTGTTGTCCTGGGCTCACAAAAGGGACAAATCACATTGGAGGTGACTGATGGATTAAGACAAGACCCCAATTCCCCCTCCTGTGTGCATCCTGAGCCTATCTGCACTCTTATACAGGTGACCCTGAGGGCACAAATAAACCCCCAAATGGCCTCAGAAGCTCTTGGGGAGAATACCAAGGAGAAGATGACCTCAAAGAAATATGATCCTTCTCTCTCTCCCCCTCTCCCTCTCTCTCTCTTTCTCTCTCTCACACACACACACTGTCAGAACTAATTTCTTCCATCACCCCCACTATCCTTCCAGAACTGATGGAGTTTCTTGGATGAGCAGTGAAACGTCTTCCCAAATAAAAGAACACCAGTCCAGTTGCCTTTTGAAAAAACATCTTGGAGACAACTACCACTTGAATGATTGAGAAACTCTGGACATTCTTACTGTATTGTTAATAGGCCAGATGTCTTGTTTTATATATATTTGAATTAGGCATTTTAATGTTTTGTTTTAATGTTTTTATTGTTTTTAAAATGTTTTTTAAGATCTTTCTTAATTGTAAATATATGTTTTTGAATTATGAACTCCCCCCCCCCAGTCGTTTGCTAAGATGAGCAGTTATAGAAACCAAATAAATAAATAAATCTGGCTCCCTTCCTCCCCATATTTTAAACTGTAAATTATGTAACTATTATTATGAGGATTTATTGTTTTTAAGCTACTCAAGAGTCACCACCAGGCAAGATGGGTGGCAAAAATGTCAAACAAACAAACAAACAAGGAAGGTAGTCCTTAACTGGGTGTTCATAACTAAGAAAGGGTAAATGATGAATTTGGTGAAATGGGAAGTTCTGATGCTGGAGAAAGGCAGCTTGTAAACAAGAGACAGACATTTTCCAGGGCAGGAAACCACATGGCCATTGATTTGAAAAGGCAGAAGAAAGAAGTCTATAGTTTAAAGCTGGCAGCTACCATATCCAGGGGGCAAAAGTCTTCCATTCGATTAGTTAGCTTCCCAAATCTCTGCCATCTACTGATCTAACCTTTCTGAGCCTGCAATATATACAGTGGGAAGAGAGTGTAACTGCCTCCTTGGTTCAAAGCCTTAACAAGAAATGCCACAGCTATTATTGCAATGAAATAAAATTATCAGAAGAATACCTGGTATGGAATAGAACCAAATCCCAACAGCCTGTAATAGGTGTATCTGGCAGAAAAACAAGGGCCTCCTGTTGTGGAATTAGTACAGAATTGTTTTCCACATTACATCAGAAAAGTGAATCAATTTCTTTTGGACATCTGAAGAGTACTCGAGTCACAAAACACCTCTCAGTTCTGTTATTTCTGCCCCAAATTTGATTCACTAAGCCACTGTGATATCCAGATGCTTCCCTAAAATCCAGCCATATTACTAGCAAATCTTCAGACGTGCACTGGCTTCCATCCCAGCCAAGATTCTCGAGTTGAATGTACAAAAGTCTTCAGGAGAAAGACATGAGCACACACTTGGCAAACTCTCCAGTTTCTATAGCACCTGAATAGAGCTACTGTGAATTCAGAGACTGGGTTTTTTTCTAAACACTGAAGAATTACACCCTCCACAGAGATTAGACTGGAACTCTCATTAACAAGATACTGCTATGCATTAACTGCGTTTATTTTCCCTGAAATTATAATGCCCTGGATGCAGTTTAGAGTCACACATTAGCATGAGGCAATTGACTTGGAAAGCCCTCAGGGTCTCCAATGCAAAGCTGGAGATAAAAAGGATATTAGCCCACCTGCAAATTCCCAATTTGATGTCTCTGTTTGATTAAATCTTCACAACTGCCATAGTCCCCAACTGTCTTTCTCCAGGGAGAAAGAGGACTGGGATGGGGAGATGCCTGCTCTGGATGAATGCCAGCCACAGGAACCAGGAAAGCAATCTAGCACTTAAGACTCTGTCAGTAATTATCCAGAAGAGGTGTAGAACAAGTAATGTGACAGAGGTCATCTAACTTGTTCTGTTCCTGTTCTGCATAATTGCTGCATGATCTCTGGAGAACTAAGCACATGTACCACGCTTGGTTCTTCAAGAAACGAAAGAGGTGATGGCCTTAATTTGACCACACCCAGGTGACTGACCTAAATCAGAGCTCCATAGGAGTAGTCACTCAAACCTTCACTCCTTCTCATATCTCTGACTCCTATATGCTGCCTGAACCAGCCATATTAGCTGGCTACTGTTCTGTAGCACTTGAGCAGCTGGACTGTTTGTGGACTACACTCTTGAATATTGACTTGGCTTTGAATCAAGTTTTGCTTTGGTGATGCATGCAGTGGTCATTTCTCTGCTGTTGTCTATAATTGTTTGCAACTCAAAGTGAACTCCTTGAAACTGCATGCATGTTCCAGCCTGGAACAACAGTGACAATCAATTTTCAAGGTATAGTGTACCAATAATAGTCATTTTGTGCATGGAGAGGTTGAAAACTAAGGAATCTTAACAGCTTGGATACAAACTATGTTTCACCAAAAAAAACCAAAAAACATTAGTTACATTGTCATATTGATCTACAACTGAGGAAACCCAGGTTTAAATTCTCCATCAACCGTGAAGCTTACTAAGTGGGCAGTGTTTCCCAGCCTGATATCACAGGATTGTTCTGTGGGAAAAAATCAGTAAAGATTGTGCACATTAATCATTTCACTCCCACAGTCCTTGATAAAACGTTGATAAATGAAAATAAGTAAGTAAAAACGTAAGATAATAAACATAATATAGATGCTAAATCAATAGAAAAGTTGAAATGAACTTGTTGGTGATTTAAAGATTTTGTCTTTCTTTTCATATAATTGATTTTTCCCATACTGCTTCTATATTAATTTACACCACCCCATGTAGAAAAACATCACTCTCGGTCCAATAGTGCTAAATTCAGTCCTCTTTCTTTTTAAAAAAGGAAATCAAAACAGGAAAATAAAGACAGGTTACAATATATTAAAATCCATAAAGCCTAACTAATATTGGAAGAATCCATGAATTGTGTTAAGGAAGAATGTATTATGGAAGAAATATACCATAGATTGAAGAAAACAACAAGCCATTGCTTTATTTACTGTGTCCAATATATCCAAAGACCCACACTTTATTTTTTTAAAAAAAACTAGGTTTCACAGAACCCTAAAATTCTGTAGTTCTAGGGTAAAAATTCTGAATGTATTTAGCCATCCACTCCCATCTTCATTTTATTCTTTCCTGGCTGAAAACACCAGTTTGCAAGTCCATTCAGAAAATAACTGGCTACCTTCTCTTTACCAGGTTCACAGGAGTCAAATCTGCCTCCAAACTCTTACACATCTTCCCAGCTCTACATCTATTCCAAATCTATTCTCTTTTTGTTTTTCAGAAAGTATTTGAGGACATGCATAAACATGTTCCCAAAGTGAGTTTCTTAAAGGTGGCCTCTTGTGCACATCTACTTAATATATACTAAGCTCTATGGTTATTAATAAATAAACATAGGATTATACTCCTCAATTGCAATTCTCTTATGCTTTAAATTCCTTTGGAGCAAACTTCCTCCAGAATAACCATATATGAGAATCGTATTTGCAAAGGTAGGCAGAAGCAATAGGGTGCTTAAGTGGCTTCACAATGGGGAGAGGGGGAAAACCACATCAACAAAATGGATTCTATCTGTCTATCATCAGGGGTGTCAAACTGGCAGCTGGTGGGCAAGATTCGTCATGTGCAGGCCACGCCCACCCCAGCTCCATGAAGGGAAAATCGTTGTCATATGTCACATGACAGCAATGCGACGCAGCACGTTTGACACCCGTGGTCTATCTCTCTGTTTATCCCCTTCAGTGTACTGTATTCATGTTATTTGAATTGTTTTTTATTTGAAAAATCATTTCTATTATTTTATTAAAAGTTACAACAATAAAAATACAAAATAAAAATGGTGCAGAAAATAAAAATAGAAGAAAAATAAGAATATAGTAAAGAAAAATATTCTTCATCATAAGTCTAAGCAGTTTTAGTGATATTAGCTTCTCTTAAAATATAATAAATGGTATTTTCTTCCCAGTTCCTTTCTCTATAAAGAAATTCTTAAAGTCTTGTCATTTCAAATCTGCTATGTTTATCAGATATAACATTTCTATTTTAATCTTGATCAAATAACTTTATATTCCTTTCTTTTGCTTCTAATAATCTTGATTTCAGTCCCTTCAAATAATGTCCTAGCAATTAATCGATTTTTTTTTTGGTTCCTTCTCAAAAAATTCTTCAAAGCTTTAACAAACATCTTTTGTGAATCCAATATAGGAAAATTTCAACTTCTGGGTTCATTGTTCAAAAATATCTTTCAGTATCTGTTCAGTATTAAAATATTTTGCTTCATTCTGGGTTTGTAAGTGAAGTTTAAATGTTCTTCTCCTTTAATTCTAATCTTTAGTTCCTTCTAGTTCTCTCTAGTGATAATTTTTAAAGTCTTATTATCATTTTTATAAGAATTCAAAACAAAAATCATTTTCTCGTGGGAAGGATTTTTTATAATTAATTCCACAATCTTATTTCAATCCTTTCAATCCATTTATAACTTTCTAAATCAGTTTTAATCATTTTGGCTGTTTAATTCTTCTCCCATCTCTAATTTTTAAAATCTGTAAATTTGCATTTAAAACCCCATTCCCTATTTCATTCACTAAAGATTGAATGAAACTCACTTGATGCTATAAAACCTATTGGTCCAAATGTTCCTAGTAGCTGAAAGGCATCTGAACAAAGGAAGTATTCGACCCAGTATCCTTATGAAGGTACTGACAGTGGTTTGAACAAGATGGTTATTTTTTCTCAGAAGTCCAGGCCTAATGAATGTTTATGTACTGTGGACTTTTTTTCAAAATATGGATAATTGGCTGCAAACTGGTACAATAGCAAACAGTACAGAAAAATATGAAAGCAGAGAGGGTGAAACAAATCCCACTGCTAGCGGTATTGCTGCTTCTAACATTTTATGTTATGAGAAATTAAAATTCAGTCTGCCAGATGTCATATTACAAACAACATTTTCTCATGTAGAACAAATCCATCAATCTATGTATCCATCAATCTATGTATCCATCCATTCATCCATCCATATATCCATCTTCTTTAGTGTTAAAAATCTTTCTTTTTTATTAAGCATATATGTCTGAATTTAAATAACAGGGCTATAAAATTCTTTCCGTTCCCATCCACTCCCTTTCAGCATCAGTTTCATAGCCTGCACCTTGAACACATCCACATGGCTATCCTAAAACTCTTGTGGAAGGGCTGGATATAAATAAGCACATTATAAATGCATAAAATGAAGAGCCATTGTACTAATTGAGCCAAATTAATATTTAGATTTGCTATACAATTAATCACCTTTTGTATCCTTACTACAGAAAGGATGAGAAATCCCATTACAGCTCTCGGCAGTAATATTTTTAGTAGAAAAATATTATTTGCTTCCATCCCACACTTCATATTTAAATATGAAGCAACGCACATCAAAATGACCACATAATGACATCAATATGTCTAGCAAATAATCAGCAGAAATAATAAACTTAACAGTAATACCACAGTACAGATGATTCTTCTGTAATTTCAGGACTGCAATTTAGCTACAGCTTAATTTTACAGAACTCTTTGCTTGTTTTAAAGCCATTCCTTTTTTTTTTCTTTTTTGGAAGTAGTGGGCTAGTATTTTTACAAGGAATGTGGTCTTGAGTGATCAAAAGGAAGGTAAAGAAAAGATTGAAAAATTATGTTTGCACATATACCTGAAAGGTGCACACTATCAATCTAATAATCTATTAGAATCTTAATCTGAGGAGACCTTTCTGAGCTTGGTTGTTTTCTTGCTGGACGTTTCATTACCCAAACTAGGTAACGTCATCAGGGCTAGTAATGAAACGTCAGCAAGTAAACAGCCAAACTCAAGAGAGCACCAAGGATCCCTCATTTCAACCCCGAGATAAAAATATTCTCCTTTATTGGAATCTTATTCTGTCAGTAGCATCTTTTTGCAAGGGGTGGGAGGAGAAAACAGTACTGCAGTTTCAATGAATACAATAAAAGCCCTGCTGCATATCATATTTTGCATATGATGCAAAATACCTAAATCGTAACATTTCATGTGAGATGGGTGGCATATAAATGTAACAAAATGAATAAATATTTTTGTTCAGTTTTACTGACAATATTTGTGTTCTATATACAGGTCAACTTAACCATTGAAATGTATGAAAAGGGCAGAGCTTATACTGTGTTTCTCTGAAAATAAGACAGGGTCTTATTTTCTTTTGACCCCCGAAATAAGCACTTGGTCTTATTTTCAGGGAGGTCTTATTATTTTTAAGGTGCAGGAGGCGGCAAGCATGGTCACCTCATGGCTGCTGCTGTGTTGCAATATTTTGGGGGAGGGCTTATTTTAACGCATGCGCTCAAAAGCCCAAAGGTAAATGATCACTTCTTTTATAACTCCTGGTCAAAGACAGAGAGAGATTTAATATGATTTTTTTGGGCTCCAGACTGAGTTAAGAAACTGGAGATAGAAGGAGCCTAGGAGGCATGGCTAAGAAAATTCTAACTCAGTCATCGGGCAGATAGTCAGAAGTTAAATCCATGCTTTGGATTCTCCTACACAGGAGAACAGGGAAGTATGACACTAATTACATCATTATGACAAAACCAGTAGCAAGGTCCTGCCGACATTCGTATACTCTCCCCATCCATACATCCCAATAGATCTAAAGTTCATATAAAGCAAAGACCTATAAGCAGAGGGACGGTGAATATTCTGGGCTTGATAGGGTTGTAATAATCCCTCTGAAGAATGAAATTCACAGAGATATCAACTGATCCTTATTTATCAATGGAGCAGAGGGTGGTACAAAATGCTTTCAACCAGAGCTTATGCTCAACACTACCTCATCTCTACAGCAGACTGCCATAATGTGTTTTATATGGTACTGCGTTCGAAGGCACTTTAAGGAACTGAAATTGATCCAAAAATCTTGCAGCAGGATAATGACATCATGATACTTATACAAAGCTTTGCCAACTGTCCTGGCTCCCAGGCGTGCCACAAATACCTAAAACCGTTCACGATTTGCAGCCAAAGTATCTGGAAGCTTTCTGTTTATTTCAATGCAGTCTCTTCTTCGATTATCTCTACATCTGAGATTCAGCTGTGGAAAAGCACATCCTGGTTGGTGGGCCTCCAAAATGTTCTTCCACAGAACAGGCTGATTGTCTAGTGCAGGAGTACACAAAAATTCCACGATTCCTCTAAAGCTGACTTATAGTTCAACAAAATAAGGAAAGATTATGAAATATACAGGGGGAGGTAATCATATTAAATTATACTCATTTTAAATTAAATTACAAATCTACCCTTGGGCTCAATCACTTTTTGGAATATAACTGATGGTGTGTATTTCCAAGGCCAAGCACCTTAAATTGGTGGTGCATTGTTTTTTTTTCCTCGGGGGATGTTTATACAATACAATACAATAGCAGAGTTGGAAGGGACCTTGGAGGTCTTCTAGTCCAACCCCCTGCCTATACTGTTCCAGAGAAATTGCTATCCAACATCTTCTTAAAGACTTCCAGCGTTGGGGCATTCACAACTTCTGGAGGCAAGCTGTTCCACTGCTTAATTGTTCTGTCAGGAAATTTCTCCTTAGTTCTAAGTTGCTTCTGTCTGTTTAAATTTGACCGCTTCTTCCTTTACTGATCATTGATATCTCTGCTGGCTTTTCTGCCCATTTGTGAGATGGGTGGCATGTAAATTTAACAAAAATGAATAAATATTTGTACAGTGCTTTTGAAGCTGCCTTGCTTTCCAATGGCCTTTTGTCCAGTTTTATTGCCAGTACATGTATTAGAATTCTAATTCTATACAGGCCAACCTAACAACGTGTGAAACATGGGAATACACGTCTTTAATAAAGTATGGAGTAAGATTAAGATGGAGTTCCCCATCTGCTCCAATGATACTGCTCAGGTTGGATAGGAGTTAAGTCACCCTATAGCACCAAAGATATGTCTGTCACTTTTTTTTCCAAATGTACAATATCACAGTCAACTTTTTTACATTAAAGAAAAAAATTGGAACCTTGAGAGGTGTGATTAAAATAAAAATAGGAAGTAGACCTCTACTTACATTTTTAAGTGTGAAATGTAAACGCAGTGAATGGGTGAAATATAAGAAATTCTTACACGAGAATGTGAAGTGTGAATCTGAACAAAACAGAAGCTGAAAAGATGACATGAAAATTGAAATCTAACAGAAATGTTGTTGGATTAGGGCAACTTTGCTCCCACAAGGACAACAAATAAAAAAAGGCAATCCAAACTGTCAGCAAACTGCAAAATATTCACATTCATCACTTAAAGAGTGTTAAATGTAAATTGTATTAAGAAGCAAGCAACGATGTTTGCAATAGTCATAGTCAATGAGGAAAGCCAACGTTTGCTGCACGCTAAATTATCCCCAATTACATTTAGCGGAGTGACTCCCTAATTATACATACAAACAAAATAATGCACAGCAACCTAAAATAATTCAATCATTTCCTTTGCACATTAGTATCATTCTGGCCCAAGATGCAGCCAAGTTTCCTTTTAACATTTGTGATTCCGTTTCACTTGGACAATGAAAAATTCAACTTTGGGAAGATTTCACCTTTGTCGAATCTCTATCACACTAAAATACTAAGGCTTTAAACCTGCCTTTCTCAATTAAGGAAATCTGGACTACATTTCCCATACTCTTCCGTAATACAAGACATTTGCTGGCACCAATTGGGGAAGGCTAGTTTAAGTAATCGAGAAGACTGATCTTTTTTTCTTTCAAGAAAGAACAAGGCAAATCTTTATTCTCATTACAATTCTAAACTAAGAATACACTTGAAGAGTGATTGAAGCCCTATTTATAACTCATTTGGAAGAAAGAGGGAGGGGGAAATTGTGGCTTTTTAGATGTTGCTAACCTACAATTCCTAGCAGTGCCTGCCAGCATGACTAATGCTGAGGAAGGCCGGAAGTTGTAGCTCAACAAAATCTGGAGGCCCACATGCTGCAAACCCACCTCGCAAACTGTCTGACATCACTAGGAAAAATTTTTACATGCTTGAAAATCCAGGTATTCTCCATGCATAAGCAATATATACCTGGAAATGGCGTCCATACATGGTGCAAAACTTTGATCACGCATGCTACAAAAGAGAGCAAGATAGGTGAAACTTTCCACCTATTGCTCTAACAGATTAACAGAGTTGGAAGGGAACTTATAGGCATCTTCTTGAAAGTCTCAAGTGATGATCTCAAGTCCCACAATTGTTGCATTGATTGTTCTCAGTGTCAGAAAATTTCTCCTTATTTCCAAGTTGAATCTCCCCTTGATCAGCTTCTATCCATTATTCCTTGTCTGGCCTTCAGGTGCTTTTAAAAATAGGTTGACCCCCTCCTCTCTGTGGCAGCCCCTCAAATATTGGAACACTGCTATCATGTCTCCCCTGGTCCTTCTCTTCACTAGACTAGCCATGCCCAGTTCCTGTAACCATTCTTCGTAAGTTCCCTAATCATCCTGGTTACTCTTCTCTGCACTTTTTCTAGACCCTCAACCATCTTTTTTTAGTGTGTGGTGACCAAAACTGGATGTAGTACTCTAGGTATGGCCTTACTAGGGCTTTATAGAGTGGTATTAGCACCTCACTTGATCTTGATTGTATCCCTCTGTTAATGCAATTTAGGATTGAATTGGCTTTTTTGACTGCCCCTGCACACTGCTGGCTCATATTTAGCTGGTTGTCCACTAAGACTCCAAGATCCCTCTCACAGTCACTGCTGTTAAGCTCTACATTTGGAGTACATAGTAACTGGTACTACTAGAGGCAGAAAACAGAAACAGCAACTCTTTCAACCAACCATAAGACAAACATATTCTTTTGTCCAATTCACCAAGGCAGAACTTGCAAAATTTGACCCCCCTGAGCCTACTACTACATCCTGCTCTGCAACAGTTAGGAAACTCAGCTACTAGAAACAAAAGTGTCCCAGGTTCAAATGTCACCTTGGATGTTAACTCAACAAAGGAGACTTTGCAGAATTCCTATTCTCAGACCCCCACCATAAAACAACAACAAAGATCACAGCCTGCCTTTATTGCTTTAAGGACTCTCTATTTGGATGTAAGGAACTTTGATGTGGTTATGTCTCAGCAGGTGGCCACAAACCTTTTTTTTTTAATGACGCTTGGCCATGCCAATCTGGATAGGAGGGCACTAAGAAATCCCAGAACTGTGGACCGGATAAAAGAAAGAAATAACAGTAATAATAAAGATCCCAAAAGGAAGCTGGAGCACATATCCACTTTGCTATTATTGTCACACAAACACACACACCCTTTGCACGGTGTGTTCATGTAATAACTGAACTGAATTAAAGGGCACATTTGCCGTTGCAACGTTAACCGTGACAATCAACACCACATGTATCATGTTTCCAGCTACAAAATACTGCTTCATTTGTATCAGCCATTCACACATTCACTACAGATTTTGACATTTGCCAAAATACAGTCAGGATAATGATTCCTTCCAGTTGTCGAATTCATTTTTTTAAAAAAAGTTAAAAAAAAAAGGCTATTCCATTTTTAAAAAAAAGGCTGTTTCCCAAAAGCACATATACTTGGGATTAGGGTTTCTGAAGACAAAACACAACTTCGATACAGTTGTTAGAAGCTTCGAGAACCCTACTGGAGCTAAACCAAGTTCTAATACAAAGAAAAGAGATGGTATTCCTTAACAAAAGCAGCAGCCCTCAGGAAAAAAAAAATACCCTTCTTTATAGCAGACCCCACTTTTTCTCTTCGTTCTCTCTCATTCTGCAGGCAGAAGGCAATATGCATCTTGCCAAGAATCTAATTGCCTCCTGGAAGTGAAGCACTTATGAATTATAAAGGTATTTGGGAAGAGATAATGTTCTTCCCAAGAATGATGGAAGCAAAATTTGAATATTAAAAGGATTCAGGTCTTTTGGTGTGGGGTTTTTGGTTGAGTTTCTTTTGCAAGCCTTCACAAGCAAACTTAAGACCTCCTTTTTTTTAATCAAGGGACTTTTATCTCCGATTCCAAAACTGGACTCCCCTCCCTCACCCCATTTTTAATTAGGAAATCCCATCCTAATCTCCACCCACATCACCAGGAATTCAGGGACGGGAATTCCCTTTGCTCACTGCAATAATAGGAGGGAGAGGGGAAGCTCTCAGGCAAGGCATCATTAAACTGGCCTACTTATTCTGGAAGACTCACACAAAGAATTCTTTCACACCACTCACAGTCTCCACAACCTTGTCAGAGCAGAGGTATATTTGCCACTCTTGGCTAATCATAAATTTCTGGCCTGGACATGCTCTGGTGCTTAGCTATGGCTCCTGCCCACAAGTCACTTTACCTCTGGGAAAGGAAGGGTTCTTCCCACAACCTTACGGCTTCCCTCTGCACCATGTATATAATCTGCAAAGTGTAGTCCAGCTGAAAACTGACCCCTCCTTCTTTGAGGCTCCCAGAGCAGAGAAAGGGCCCAGAGATTGAGGAATCACAAAAACACAATGGTCAGCAGCGGTGTATTAACCATTAAGCTGACTAAGCACGTACTTAGGACACCAGGCCCAAAGGGGTCACCACAAAGTATGAGAAAGAAAAAAAAGCCAATGAAGATTTCTACAGTATGTACAAAGGGAGGGGGGGTCACCAAGATTTGTCAGTGCTCAAGGTCAGTCCTTAATCCACTACTGATGGTCAGCAAGAACAAAAAGAAATGATTCTCTGGAAGGGGCGGGGAGGCAAGAAGGGAAAATAATTTTCAAAACGAGATCAGTTATTGATTTTTCTTTCCGCATTCATTTGCTCTTCTTTTTCCACTCTTTTTCCTCTTGGAGAAAGAAAAAAGAAAGCTGTTGCTCTTGGTGGAGTTTTATTACACTGCAAAGTTCACCTGCCTACCCCAAAGGATCTGCAGCGCTGCAGAGGAGAATAAGCACTACTAATCTATTCTCCTGGATATCACTACCGAACGCCCCTCCCCCCAAAAAAAAAGTATTGTCCCTCGAGGCAAAATATCGTTCATAGTCAGACTTCAGCGGCATAATCCATAAAGGTTCTCATTTAGAGTTTGCAGTAAAATGATCGGACTATCCTGCCTGTTCATTTTCACACGCGTGTGCGCGCATACACACACCCCACTCACCCACGATAGCATTTCAGAGAGCCGAAGCGATTCCAAGGAGCACTGAGTGGCGAATGAAAGGACAGAAATGGTCCCAAGAAAAATGAGGTGACAAAAGTGGCCCAAAGGAAATGCGGACATTCTTTTTACAAAACACAAAGACCATTTTTCATCCGAAGCTCTTGGGATGTTGCAGTAATCCTTACGAAAAAGAACCATACATTATCATTCCTTCTTTTCCAGGTATAGAGATTGTCCAGGTGTCTAAGCCCAAATCTCCCCTCCATTCAGGGATAGCTACAATCTAGGAGTTCTACCCTCAAAGCTCATTTGCTTTACAGCGAGTCTAAGATATTCTCTTTCACTGCTTAAAGAAGCTCGTGCTAGACTGTGATTTGACAGATTGACAACTGTACCAAAAGCCGCAAGTGTTCCAAGTTTAACTTGTTGTACCACAAGCTTCCAAATGGCATTGGACCTGCAGCACCAAGGGTCTTAATCATCAATTTTTTATTTTTTATTTATAAATATTACATTTTTAGATTGAAATGTTTTAGGAAGCATACACACACACACAAACCTGTACAAGAAAAGCAACAACAAGCATCCATGGCTTTGATAGTCCTTTCCCCAGAATCCCATTAAATAGCAGCCGTTCACAAAAAAATGCTGCAATATTCCTTTGCACCAGCCATGCATTCAACATAATGGTCAGTGAAATCTGTACTACGTAACAAATTGATTTAAGAAAAAGAATCAATACAAGTTTCAGCCATAACCTTGAATAACTTTATTTTCCAACACTGGAAATTTCACAACTGCAATTTTGTTAAATCAATCCATTGCTAATTTTTCAAAACAAAACATATTCCTAATTTTTTTTAAAAAAAGGGAGGGGGGATATCTCAACTGGCATATAAGAACTTCTGAACCACTATGTCATTCAAAATCTGAATTATTCATCTATGCTGATTTAGAATTCTATGCAAAATAATCATCCAATAATTTACAATCTCACCAAAGGTACAAAATTATTTCTACATTTTGTTATCCTGGAATATCATCCAATCAGAAAATATATGACATTTAAATTATCTTTGAAACTGACACCAAAACATGAAGTTGGAGAGAGAAACCATTTTTTTTTCAAATACAGGTTAAGTTCATGTTGTCATAAGCTTCAAATATCCAACATCTCCTAAGTCCTAAACTAAGACATCCCATCCATGATCACATCACTATTTAGCTTAAATGTGCACAACAGAAAACTTGTTAACAAAGGCAACTATTTCCAACATATACGGCATTTACCCTGTGCCACTGACAATCAAATCTTCTGTCAAAGCCATTTCATGTTTACAATTCCTGCTTTATCTGATATTCATCTACATATACTACAGAACAGCACAATTCTGTTGCTGAGAAATCTTCCAATCACCTTAACTTTTTTTTATCTGCACCTCATTCTGCCGCCGCCGCCCCCCGCCCCCCTCCCCAAACTGCATCAGCACCCCCAAAGGCCAGGTAGTTGATTGTCTCATACCTGCAGTTCGGAGGTGGATCCAGGGTGATTTCGGCTAGCTCCTTCTGAATTCTGTTGGCAAAATGAGAATAGGCACAAAGCATTTGAGACAGTTGAATAAATCAGGGAATTACACTGCCCTCTACCACCATGCAGTTAAATGCAAGATTGGTTTTGCCTTCTGTAATGCTAACATGGCTGCTTCCTCTTTGTTCTCACAGGCACAACCCAAATCCCAGGACAGAGAAACTTTACAGCTTTTTTCCTGCTCTGTTATGGTAAACAGAGAGAGCATTTACACCTCAGCCTGGTAGGAATCCCTTCAGAGATCTCTAAAAAAGTGAGCCTTAGTAGTTTTCTGCATTCTTTATAAAGGATTTTTTTTTAATTAAAAAAAAATCTTATATGCAAATGAAACCAGAAAGGTAGGCAAGGGGAGGGAAAGAGGAAATACAATAAGATTTCAGAATGACTTTGTACCCATAACTGAAGGAGTTACATCCAAAACCCAATTACATAGTAGATAATTTTGACTGGATTTTTTCCTCCTCTTCCGACAGTGAATTTTAGCATTTCAGTTCACTTCGTAACTATGCAGTCAAGTAATCAGAGCAAAATCAACTGATAACTTTAGATGCACGTTTCCCACTACATTTCTTTCCTCTTTCCCAATATTTGTACTGAAGATTTGCTAAGTGACCCTGTTCAATAAAACACATACTGATATTATCAGTGATGGATCCAGCCCTAGACAGAATTTATAATGTGTCAGTAACTTAAAAAAAAATCAGTTTTATTACAGTTTAACAAAAAAAGGTATCAAAAGGATGGAAGGTCTGTAATTTATTCCCAAAACAAAATATTTTAGGAGAAGCAAATATTGAAAATTTTAAAACTTCAGACAATTTATCCTTTGTTGATATAAAATGCATTATTTTGCTAGATTAAACTAGATATAGTTTAAATAGTTAGACTTGTTCTCTACAAGAATTTATACAAGCTATAGAACTAAAAAGTGGGGACATTTCAACACCAAATAACATATTATGAAAACATTGTCATTTTCTCTACAAAAAACATATTGTACAAATTATTTTGTGACAGCAGCTGGCAAGTTACTTTAAATGCATCAGGTTTTTTTTAAAGATTAATGTCCTGTTTTTAAAAAGATTTATCGTAACTATTTTATTTTCATTTATTCTCAATTTACTACATTATTTTAATTGAGAAATTGGTAAAAGCTAATATTGTTCTTACATAATGCAGGCAGAGCTTAAAGTACAAAGAAACATTTCAAGATTCCTAATGAAACTTTACTTTACAATAGCAACATGTTTCACCCACAAGCATGCTGGCCCACTTACTACAAATTTTAACAAAAATGACTTGTACTTTAAAACTTGTCTGATGCCATTTAATAGACTACCAGATATTGTAATGTGGATTCCTAGGTGAAACAGAGCTTTAGGAAAAAGGATTGGTCATTTACCTCCAAAGAGGCAAGATTCAAGGTATTTCAAGCTTGCCCAACTCAAATGGCTATTAAAGAAAATCAAAAGCACATGTCCTTCTTGAAAGCAAAGCTGTGAAAAGCTCCACATGCAGATAGTGATATTGTTCACTTAGGGACAACCTGTAAAAGGTTCTCAAGTTTTTGAAACTTCACAGATCAAAGGAAAATCAATAGCTTGCTTGACCACAAAGGTAGGAGATAGCCAAGTTAACAGCCCTTCTTGCATTTCAATTACATACAAACCCACCCACCCTCAAATCCATGTTGACCTGCAAGGGTGCTCTAAAAGAAACGACCCCCACAGAATTCATATCACTTGCAAAACATCCTTTTTTTTCCCCCAGAGCATCCAAAGAAACTCAATTGAAAATAAAACAGCCAATGAAAATGTCCTTATTTCAAGGCACCTCCCCCTCACCAAACAGCTATAAAAGATGGGACTCTAGAAATGGGCCTCCTTGTCTGAATCAACATGTGCTTCAACAAGGTGTCACTCATGCACCTTGGGGCCAAGTGGACCAAACCAGAGCCCAGCAGAAGGCCAGAGGACCCCCTTCAAAGAGTGGGTTTCAACCCACATCATCACATGTGCTTTCCATAATAATGTAGTTCTCAGATTTAAGAACCTGCCTACACAAACCACCCACACCTCCATCTTGAACCTGGCAAATGGGTTGGGTGAAGAGATCCCAAAGAAATCCGAGCCAGAGGCCCTGCGGAAACTAGATTCTAACCTTAAAGCCATCTCTTATTACAGGCCTTTTCATCAAAGAGTAGAGTTTGCCCCTTTACATTAAGTGCCTTCTCCTGCTCCCTTTCCCCTAAAGAGGGAGGGAGGGAGGGAGGAATGTTTCAGGTGTTATTACCTTTTAGCACTAGTAGATAGTTTAGCAGTAGTTTTGCTGGAGAGTTTGGTATTTTTCTTCTGCTGTGTTGCAGAAGGTTTTCTTTCTTCCTGTTCCTCGGGCTCAGGTGCTGGTGGGTCCCTCTGATCTGCGTCTGAACTACCACTGCTGGTACTTGGGCTTTCATCATCTGACCTTTGTCTATCACTGGACATCTTGGGAAACGTTGGGGGAAAGGAGCAAAAAGAAAGAAATGGGACAAAAGAATATCAGTTAACTAAGTGGTGCAATCCACTCCATCCGAGTGGAATTACTCCAGACCCCCCCTTACAACTCAATGGTTGAACAATTCTTTTTAAAAGTTTCAGTTTCGTGTTATAGAGCAACAGTTACCATGAGGAAGGAAGGAAGGAAGGAAGGAATCTCTTTTAAAATATCTATTCTGTTTTCACCTCAGTTCTACATTTTTTCAGATAGTAAGATCAATCATTTAATTTTTATAGGCATGAGGCAAATTTCACAAAGTGTTCAAGCATAAGCATTTAATAACTCATGACACACTGTAAACATTGCCCCTTTTAAAGGAAAAAAAAACCCCTCACAAATGCCCTGTAAATATTTACACTGGAGCAGGAGGAGTGAAGTCAACCATATTCTCCTCCTCCTCCTCCTCCCAATATATTGCCAATAACAATACTTGAGCTGCTGTACAAATGGGGAGGCCCAAACCAAACCAATAAATGGCCCACTCCCTCTTGTCTCCTTCTATTTAAATAGCTGGAAAGGATTTGCTATTTCAGACTCCAATGTTTTTTTTTTTCTCTGTCAAGAAATCAGCCAGCTCGGGTTCTGTTGGCACAGCCATCCACAAGAATTACATTTGGTCACTATAGAGTAGGCTGGAAATGGGGGGTGGGGGAGGGAGAGAGAGAGAGGGAGGGAGGGAGAGAGAGGAGGAAGAAGAAAAAGAAGAAGCATAATTCAAACTGCACCTTCTGGAAAGCTTTCAACGCCACCGAGTCTTGATCAGTTTCTACAAAACAGACCGACATATTTTTTTTCCTGCCCCCTCTTTTTTTTAAAAAAAAATAAAAATAAAAAATTCCCGGAAATTGAAAATTGGGGAGTGGGAGGCGGTTGATATTGGTATTGTATAATTTAAAAAAAAAAACGAGAAAGAAAGAAGGTTGGCTGGTCCTCGTCGGGAAAAAAAATTGCAGCAGCAGCAGGGCAGAAACTGAAGCTTTGCCCTCGTTCTCTCTCTCGCTCACACACACACACAAACAGACACACACACATACACAGCCGCCGTTGTCGTCGTCGTCGTCGTTTCTCTTTCCCCCCCCTCGCCGCCCCCTCCTTCTCCTCCTCCTCCCCCTCCCCTCCTCCTCCTCCTCCTCTTGGCTCTGTAGGGAGAGCCGAGCTCCCAGCCAGGAGGTATGGAGAGAGGCTGTTATGGTAGGAAGCTTTCCACCACGGCCAGGGTGGTGTGTGCGCACCAAGTGAGGCGTGAACTCAGTCCGGTTCCTCTGGCTCTCCTGACCACCGCCAGGCAGCGAGCGCTGAAAACAAGAACAAAGCTCCCTCTACCAATCTCTCTCTCTTTCGCTCTCTCGCTCTCCCCCGCTCCCCCTTCCTCTCTTCTCTTCCCACCCCCCCTCCCCACCATTGCTCGCCCAGGCTCCTGATGCAGCCACCTAACCCTTTTCTCCTTTACCTTCGCAGGCGTCCTGTCCCGACGTTAGATCGGAGGGGAGGGATGGAGGGGGGAGGGAAGGGGAGAGAAAATGTCCTTGGAGAGGGGGATGGAAGCAGCCGGGGGGGAAATAAAGCAGCAGAGGACGCTCTGTGGCCGGGCAGTGTGGAACATTGAGAGTCGGAGAGGGGGGGGTGGGGGTGGGGGGAAGAGTGAGCGAGTGAGAAAGGGGGAGGCGCAGTAGGCTCGGCGGCCGAAGGGTGGCGCTGACGAGGCCTCCTCTTTTTTTTCCCCCTCCCCTCCTCCTCCTCCTCCAAGCGATTCCCGCGGTGGGCTAGAGAGGGGAACGTAGAACCGGGATCGACTACTACTCCCCCTCTTCCCCTCCCTCGAGGAACAGGCCGGATGGAACGAAGGAAGGCTCGAACGTTCCGCCGCCTCCGCCCCCCGTGTGTCGCTACGTTCGGTTTCAGAACCTTGCAGTCAGCAAAGTTCCAAATGGAAGGGGAGGGGGGAGGGGGGACGGCGCTCGCTCCCTACACTTGCCTGGCAGAGCGCGCCCCCCTGTGGGCTGGGGCGCGCGCACGCGCTCTCTTTACCTTTGCGGCGTGCGTGCTTTCCCCAGTGGACAAAATGTGCTTGGACGGATCTCAAGTTTGCACCCTGATCCTTGCCCGAGCAAGGGCTCTTCGGCTATCCCGTCGCAACCACTTTATTTTCTTGTCACCAAGCGTAGCCAGCGGTGGCAGCTGAAGGGTGGGAGTGGGGGTACGTAGGGGAGACGGGGGGGGGGGATATTGCCGGTGGCAGTAAAGAAGGAAATCGTGGATCTGTTGTTCGTTGACAGCTGTCTTGCAGTTGCAATTAAATTGATTTGGGAGGAATTAGCGATTGTTACTGGGGTCTCTCTCTCTCTTTCTTGATCTAGCTACAAAATAGGAATGGGAGATTGATAATCTGATCTGAGGCAAAAAAAAAAAGTTCAGGTAGGTTGATAAATCACCCAACCTGCTACAAAACTAACCTAGGTAAAGGTAAAGGTTCCCCTCGCACATATGTGCTAGTCGTTCCTGACTCTAGAGGGCGGTGCTCATCTCCGTTTCAAAGCCAAAGAGCCAGCGCTGTCCGGAGTGGTCGTGTGGCCAGCATGTCTAAACACCGAAGGCACACGGAACGCTTTTACCTTCCCACCAAAGGTGGTTCCTATTTTTCTACTTGCATTTTTATGTACTTTCGTATTGCTAGGTTGGCAGAAGCTGGGACAACTAATGGGAGCTCACTCTGTTACGCAGTGCTAGGGACTCGAACTGCTGAACTGCCAACCTTTCTGATTGACGCACTCAGTGTCTTAGCCACTGAGCCACCGCGTCCCAAACTGCTGGGCCAAAGTTAGGCAGTTACACTGCTGGGATGTGCCATGAAACAAAACCAAGCATCTAATTGAAAATGTCAGAGCAATGATATAAATGAGATGTCTTTCATGCTCATGTCTGGCCACTTCTCCACGCTCAAAATAATGGTGTACTTTCCAGCTTTGCCCCCAAAGTAGGTCTCCCACATTGAAATCAAAAGATGGAAAACCAAGGGTTTCAAACAGCTTCAACACTCATATGAAAAGTGTCTCAGAAAAACTGTTCCTACTACAGTTGTGTGTGACTGGATGAACTTCAGCTTCTTTAGCCCATAACAATTTTAAGGGAGAAAAATTGAATACCTCCAGGAATCAGCAGTGAAGGTTGTAGAGTGTAGATCTGATAAATATAAGAACAGGCCTGTTTGCTAGGCCAAAGCCAGAGAGTGTCTGTAATTCACCCTATAGAACTTGCCACAACTTTCCTAGTCTTCTGCCTCTTCTTCTGTTTCATCCACACCTTTTCATTCAGAAGCCCAAGGTGGAATCCATGGTGCTCCTCCCTCCTTTTCTGTAGGAAAGTGAGAAAGTGGAACACATGAAATGCAATCCAGGCTAAAGAGGAACTCTTGCCTTGGCTGATGCACTCCCCCCACCCCCTTTTTTTTTAAATGACATGTTTGGAAGAAGCAGGAAACTGCAAGGGAAATAACTGACAACATTTGCTGGTTGTATTGTAGTTGTAAGTCTGCAAATCGGTTTTGGTTGGGAAGGTTATATATGCAGGTCTCTACTCTGGGAAAAAAAATATGTTTGAACCGATTGAGCTGGAGGGCAATGCCCATGGCTACTTTTCTCCCAAGTTCCAGCCCACGTGCTCTTCTTCCAATCTACCTTGCAGAATTTCTCCAAGATTCTCCACCAAGAACTGGTCTTGAAGTTTCTGGTATTGGATGAAAGGCCATCATCTCTTTCAGTATCCTTGTTGATCAGGGGTCCCCAACTTTGCAACTTTAAGACTTGTGGACTTCAACTCCCAGAATTCTCTAGCCAGCAATAGCTGTCTTAAACTGTCACAAGTCTTAAAAGTTGCCAACTTTGAAGATCTCTGCTGTTGATTAAAGGCTGTGTCCATTGTGAAAACGTCCATGTCAGACACACTATATGGCTAGTTCAGCAATAGAACTACCATGCAAGGAAGCAATTCTGCTGTTGGAGGGGTGGGGATGGAAAAGAAGCCCCCTCCCTCAACCACAGAACTTCCTGGTAAACCTTGAGCCAGTAGCTCTTCCTGTCTCAGCAATCCTCTTCCCACTGGGCTATTATAGGGAGGCCTTCCCATATAAGTGTCCTTGAAATCCAAACAAATCCAAGCAAGAACGGTGAAATAAATATTTTCCTTGCATGGTGGTGGGACTCTATGCTGGATATTTACAGACAGGCTGGATACACATTTGCTGGATATTTCAGAGGGTTTTTTTTTTTTTTTTTTTTGGATCCTGCAGTGAGCAGAGGGCTGGATTCAATGGCTTAAATAGCTCCTTCCAGCTCTATGGCCCTGTTTTCACAGCATGCTTAATTGGGGTGGGGGGAAGGCAGGGAGATTAAGTGTTGTATGTTAACCCTTTCTTCCCAATAACCTCAGAGCAACAAAAGTCCTACAGCACCCTTGCAGGAACGAAAGTCTTACACTGCATCAGTTTTTTTTTTAAAAAACACCATATGTTTTAAATATAATTCAGTTTAAAAGTTTCACATTTTAATTTGAAAGGCTGCATCACCTTCTGATTGCAACCCCTTTTAGCTTACATTTTACAAATGTGGCAGGATCACAGGCACTGAAATTGTAATGTGAGAATGTTGAGAATATGCTGGTTTTCCTGGTACCAGGCACTGGATGAAGGAAATGAGCTAAAGTGGATTAAAATGGCTCTTGATAGTAAAAGATTTTTGCACATTACTTTGACCAAGAGTATCTTCCCGGTTACTCACAAACCAAAGTATTCTACTACAGAATTGGGAGAAACATTCATTTTAATGACTAGTCCGTTTTAGCCCCATGCAAGAAAACTACCCCCTTAAATTCATCCATGCTCCATTCTCTCTCTGTATGTGTATCTGTCTGACTTGTATCCGTCCAGATATCACTGAAATACAGAAATCCCAGCTAGTGTAACCATTGAGGAATAATGCGTAAACAGTGTCTCAAGGACACTATGTTCCTCATTTCAGCTGCATAAAGTAGAAGCACACAGAAAGGAGTGGTTGCACATCCTCAGCCAATACAATTGAATAAGAGGTGAAATCCTCCCAGTTTGGCCCAGTTCGGCCAAACAGGTAGGGACGATTGTGCTTGGTCCTACGAACCGGATGTCAGCCTCTGTTTTGCTGCTTGCTTTTCGGCTGCCATTGAAATGGGGAGGGGGGGCATGGTATTTGGGTGTGGGAAATACTCTGTACAGGAGGACTGTTAATTGGGAGTTGTTCTCGCCATCTATTGCGCATGTGGCAAGGAGAGGAGTTTCACGCCAAGGCCAACTGTCCGGCGTACCAACCTGATGATGATTTTTGAAGATGTCTCCCACACGACAGCAGTGGAGATATTGGATTGGACTATGGGCTGGGGTTACCAAAGGGAGGGGAATGGGTCAGGTATTGATATCTAATGCTTTCGCGCGCTTTTGCTCAGATCCAGCTTTGCTTAGCTTCTATTTACTATAACCAGTAAAAGTACTCTTAATTCTGCAAAATGGAGTTGAGTGGTTTCTTTCTTGGTTATTAAGTGAAGCAGCCCTGACATTAAGCTGGATCTCATCTCGCACTCATCCTGGAGGTAACACCTTCTGAGGGGGGTGCACACAAAACCTGAAGGATGTCCCACCAAGGCAGCGATCAAGAAGAAGATATGGGAGCAGCTGCATCCTCCTGCCCTTTGGAGATGGAGTGAATGGCTGGCCTGCACTTGGAAGAATGGTAGTTTTAAAAAAAGCTTCCAAGGATCATGCGGCTCAGCTGTGATCCATGCGATTGTCAGAAGCTTTCCCCCCTCTTTTTAAAGCATTTTAATGGGAAAAATACTTTAAAAAGTGGGGGGGAAAGTTGGCCCCACCCACCCAGTCACATGTCCCAGCACCACCAAGCCACACCCACAAAACTGGTGGGAGAAAAATTAGATTTCACTACTGAATTGAATGCTCAATATGAACTCAAGCTGTGTATTTATAGGGTTGATAGTCCTTTACAGGTAGTCCTCAACATCTAACAGTTCACTTCGTGACCTTTCAAAATTACGACCACACTGAAAAAAAGGACCATTTTTTCAGACTTATGACTGTTGCAGTGTCCCCATGGTCACATGAGTTACATTCAGATGCTTGACAACTGACTCACATTTACGACGATTGGAGCATCCTGGGGTCATGTGATTCCCTTTGGCGACCTTCTGACAAGTAAAGTCAATGGGGAAACAAGATTTAACAACTAGGTTACTAATTTAACAGCTGTAGTGAGTCACTTAACAAAACTGGCAAGAAAAGTAAACAAAAATGGAGCAAAACTCAATTAACGAGTTTCTCACTTAGCAACGTAAGTTTGGGGCTCAATTGTGGTTCCTAAATTGAGGTCTACCTGTACATGTGTAGCAGTGGTGGGTTCCGGATCCCGTTCCAACTGGTATGGTTGGAACGGGCCTGGCATTGGATGCGCATGGCGCCCACGGCCATGCGTTGTACCTGCCTGCGACGCTTTCACAAGCCTTTGCAACACTCCAGCTGCTCGGCGGAGTGTCGCGCAGGCACCGTACACGCCATGCACGTGCACGGAAGCGCCAAAGGCTTAAAAGACAGATAAGGAGCTCAGGCGGGTGGGTGGACCCTTCAGAGCACCGTACCAGAATGGTATCTGGTGCTCCGGGCAGCCTCCGGTACTCCCGTACCGGGGCGTACTGCCTGCAACCCACCACTGATGTGTAGGCACAGAGCCTAAACCATGCCAAGCTTTGAATCTGTAGATTAGAATGTGGTGGAGTAATGTGTGCTCCATGCTTTGTGAATTTAAAGCCTGTATATACTATTTCAAAGTTATTTCAGCCATTTACCCTTGCTGGCACTCTCAACTTTTATTCTCTGACACAGTCCACGCTTAACTGTATCTCTTCTAATCCTAGCCACCGCACACTCACATATGCTAAGCTTGACTGGTTTTAATCTTGTTTCTTGTGTGTATGTGGCTCAGCGTGTCATTTGAACCCAGCTTCTTTGGAAGTTTGTAGCTCAATGTATTATGTGAACCCAGATAGGGGATTAATTCAGACACATGGGCAGTTTTATTATTTATTATTTATTTTGGTCTAGGCGCTGCCTGACTCCAGTGGAGTGGTGTATAAATACTAACATAAAAACCAATACTGTTAGCTCTGACACCCCGGTTTACCTGCTTTCCTGCCCCCATTATGAGATCATATAATAAATCTAGTGTGTTTTAAATGAAGCCTTGATCATTTCAGCAGTTGTTGGTCTTTTCAGCTCACGTTAGTCTCTGTCTATAAATAGATCAAGGACTGAGAAGAACTCAAAGGTTGTTAGCACAGGGCAGCAGATTGTCTTATAAAATTGCACTGTGAAGCAGATCATTATTAACATCCTCTTTTTTTTCCCCAGGATCAACTTCAGGAGTTGGTTTCTTTGGGCACCTGCCAAGGCCTACCTCTACAAGGGGCTCCCTTGTCAACACAGAGGAATCTGGCTTGACCTTCCAGCTGGCTTGCTTTGAGCATGTAAGCCACTCCAGGAGCAAATACAAGAATTGGCACCTTCCATTTGACATAGCTTCCTCTAGATGGCTATGCAGCTTTGGCATTTGACCCCAAGAAGGATTCAGAGTCTTCATAGCAAGTCCAAAGCCCCAGATTCAGTCTAAGCATGACTAGGAAAAGCTGAAATCTTGGAAAACTGTAGTGCAAAGAATACAGGTAATCCTTGACTTACAACAGTTCGTTTAGCGTCTGTTCAACGTTATAACAGCACTGAAAAAAGTGACCTCAGACCGATAAGATCTCACAGGTTAGGTCTCCTCCGGATTCCATCTGCCAGCCAATGCTGGCTGGTGACTCCCCGGGGGAGAGCCTTCTCTGTTGCAGCTCCAGCCCTCTGGAATGACCTCCCCGTGGAGATCCGGACCCTTACTACCCTCCTGGCCTTCTGCAAAGCCACCAAGTCCTGGCTGCTCCAGCAGGCCGGGGGGCTTGTGAAACATCCAGCCCCACGGAAATTGTGAATGTTGCGTCTTTTTTAAAGTGTTGTCTTGTCTATTTATCCCCTTTCCCTTGTCTGTTGTGAGCCGCCCGGAGTCCTCCGGGAGTGGGCGGCATACAAGACAAATAAAATGAAATGAAATGGAAATGACTTAGGACCATTTTTCACACTTACGACCTCCCCGTGATCATGCCATCAAAATTCAACTGGCAACTGGTTCATACTTATGACCATTGCTGTGTAGCATCCCCATGGTCACATG
The DNA here is from genome assembly GCF_051295495.1 of Thamnophis sirtalis. NCBI lineage: Eukaryota > Metazoa > Chordata > Lepidosauria > Squamata > Natricidae > Thamnophis > Thamnophis sirtalis. The sequence goes on from NW_028261381.1 coordinate 18,773,609, forward strand.
ATTTACATTCAGATGCTTGACAACTGACTCACATTTATGACCGTTGCCGTGTCCTAGAGTCATGTGGTCCCCTTTGGTGACCTTCTGACAAGCCAAGTCAACGGGAAGCCAGATTTCACTTAACAACTGTGTGGCTGTTTTAAGAACTGCAGTGATTCATTCAATAAAGCTGTTGAGAAACATTGCCAAATAGGGCAAAATGTACTTAATGGATTTTTCACTTAGCAACATAAATTTGGGGCTCAACTGTGGTCGTAAGGTGAGGACTACCTGTACTGATCAGCTAGTGGTCTGATCCACCGAAGCCACCTTGACCAGCTCCTTTGCAAAATTTTCTAGATCAGGTGTCAAATCCGGCCCACGGGGTACTTAAATCTGGCCCATGGGGTTGGCCTGGAAATAGCAAAGGACTGCCCAGCAGTGCCTTCAGCAGCCAAAATGGGCCATGGGGAGCGCACACCCCGTTTTCAGCCTGGATGGCCTCCTGCAGCAATTTGCTACCCAAAATGGCCAGCCCACGGATGAGAACTACAATGCTGATCTGGCTCCTGAAGAAATCCAGTTTGACACCTCTGGTCTAGATCCAATTCACGAGCAGAAAATTCAACTCGGCTGTGTCCCAAGCTTAGATTTTAACCCAAGCCTCCAATATCTAATGATGGTGGTGGTGTTCTAAAGTCAATTAAGATGAATGAAATATTAATTTTGATAATGAAGTAATGGGAAATTGCTAGCCTTATAAAAGTAGGGCTAATCAATTATGGAGCAATAAGGAAATGTGCAGTTTGTGCTGGGTGGTAGTAGGAATCACAAAATGTCACCAAGAGAATTGTGCTATTAGTCATGATAGAAAATCGTTTCCTTCCTTTCTCGTCATGCATTCAGCATTCTGATTATCATGGCTTTGATATACAATGTGGCCAGATAATAAGCATCTTTAGCAATCTATCTGTTTGAAAAAGTGCATGACAATATTTGGAATTGTCTCTGTTTTGTCTGTTATTCTTTGTATATCTTTACAGCATTCCTCTTATCTTCCATAAAATAGATAGCCTCAGATACCATTGATGTCTACAAATGTGTGCCCTTGCAAGTGTGTGTAGTGTGGCCAATAGTGTAACTTTAGGGTTTCAGCTACCCAGCTATGCTAAAGGGATCAACTCGAGCAATGACTAACCAGGGGGAGCACGTGTAATGTACCATATTGCAACACTGCAATATGAAAACCTCTTCTGACATCTTCGTTAACACACAAATATTGAATGTGTGTGTAGCTTGTGTCCTGACATTTTGTCATTTTGGTGTCATCGTGGTTAGGAATGGATGCTTATGAGCCCCTTTTCAACTGTTCCATTCCATTCTCCTGCTTTTATATTCTCCCACAACAAAATGCAATTTCTCTTCTCAAACTCTTACAAGAGTTTAAATGAAGGCACATGCACATTTTGGTATTTTGCAAACATGGGAGCGGGACGGGGGAGATGCTGGGCAAGCTGGAGATGAACATACTGGCAATACCAGTATGGGAAAAGGTGAGAAAAATGAAGAGAGTTCAGGAATAGGTGAGAGCCTTTATTAGGATTTGCCACGGGATGACAAGAGTGGCAAAACGAGCTTGCTTCTCCACTTTTATTGAATCTATGGATAGCACACCATATCACCTATTTAGGATAACTCGGGCCCTTCAGGGTAAGAGCTCCTGTGAGGAATATTCTTAACATTGGAATATTGTTCAGCTTCATTTGGAGATGGATTACAGACTGGGCAGGCTCCTTGGAAGCTACCATAAAGTATAGGTAAAGGTAACGGTTTCCCTCGCACATATGTGCTAGTCGTTCCTGACTCTAGGGGCCGGTGCTCATCTCCGTTTCAAAGCCAAAGAGCTAGCGCTGTCTGAAGATGTCTCCGTGATCATGTGGCCAGCATGACTAAACTCCAAAGGCGCACAGAACGCTGTTACCTTCCCACCAAAGGTGGTCCCTATTTTTCTACTTGCATTGTTACATGTTTTCAAACTGCTAGGTTGGCAGAATCTGGCACAAGTAATGGGAGCTCACTCCATTATGCAGCCCTAGGGATTCAAACCACCAAACTGCTGACCTTTCTTATCGACGCGCTCAGTGTCTTAGCCACTGAGCCACCGTGTCCATCCATAAAATATATCTGTGCTGAATTATCTGGAAATAGTTTGAGCCGGCTACTCACAAGGAAGTGGACAGAGTCCTCATTGCTGAGAATTCTGCCACCTGTATTCTGAACCCCATGTTCCTCCTGGTTAGCTAAGGCCTTTTTGGAGGTGGTTGGTTCCCCCCCCTTTTTTTAAATATAACACTATTGAAAGTTTAAAAAACAAGTATAAAAATCAATACAGTAAGAAGAAGAAAAGGCAAAAGAAGAAATAAAAGAGAAAGCTAAAGCGCAAAGGGAAAAGAAGAGTAGGGGGAAAATAGAAAAGAAAGAAAAAAGATAAAGAGGCCTCCAATTTTCTTTACAGCAATTGTAAATATAATTTTAGATTTGCTTCTTTATCTAAAGCTAGATCGTGACTCTCTTCTTTCTATCATTTACTCTTTCTGTCAAAAACCATAGATCATGTTGATTTTTTTTCTGCTTTATACAAAAAGTCCATAAGGGGTTTGCAATCAGCAATAACCATAGATGTTGTCTTTTCTTTGACTAGACAGGTCAATTGGGCCATCTCAATTCTATCATCGAGTTCTATTATCTTCACCAACATTCCTCCATTGTACTGTATGTATTGCCAATTTTTTACATTCTTTGTGCCTACAACAATCTCACTGCAGTTATCATATATAAAAACCAACATTCCATGATTGTTTTTCTAACTGTTTATCCATCAATCCCAAGAGGATTTTTTTTTTTGTTTCAATTGTATAGTAATCTTTAAAATTTTCGGAATCAGTCATGCCTTTGAACCAAAAAAGCACCTTTTTTGGGGAGGTCTACCAAGCATGATGAAATGACCCTTCTTGATCGTCACATTTCCAACTTAGATTTGAAGTAACCTTACACATTCTACTCAATAAAGTTTTGCTTCAAGGGATCATACCATATCGTCTTCGCTGGCTTGGTTGGGTTCGTCATTCGGAACCTTGATACCACCCTGTGGATACATAAGAGAGGATGGACCTCTACTTGAAGGGATGTCAAAAGACAGCTTGTCTTTCTCTTAAAACGCACCAGTTGAAAAATCCAACTCCCAAATTAAACATTAACAAACAAAAATTAGAAGACCTTGAAGTTACCTGTGCAAAGGGGCCAAACAGTTCCAAAGTTCTGCTCACATTAATCTTCAAGGAACGGAACCATTTTGAGTCCATTGGGGGTGATGGACAATCATGTTGGTATTCAAGGAGTGGAACCATTATGAGTTCCTGACTATCCCAGTTCACTCACTCATCAAATTTCTAGGTGGCTTGACATATACCAAAATGGCAAAATTAACAGTAAAACCAGATAGTTTATATCACCAAGAGAGAACAGTAGTCAAATCCAATAACTTCTTTTGAAGTTATTGTGAAGATGGAAAGAGGAATATGGAAATAAATAAAGGAAGCATGTTAGTTGCTTAGGTCATCCCCTCCAAGCAGAGATATAAACAGACAACTATATTAACCCAGGCTTGGGAGGAGAGCTGTGGTTTTGGTGTCATTTTAAAAGCCAGCATGGTAGGGGGTCAAATGAATCTCGAGGGGGACATTGTTCCAGAGGGCAGATGCCACAATAGAGAAGGCCTCCTTTCTGATGAATTTGTTTAATCTAGGGGAGCGAAAACACCTCACCTCTATCAAATCTTACCAGATGGGGAAAACCCACAGGAGACAAAAATTCCCTCAAATAACTAGGCCCTAAGCCAGTGATAACCAGCACCTTGAATTGCACTCAGAAGGTAACAAGTAGCTTACTGCAGCATGAATGCCACAAAGACATGGGATAGCCTGCCTATCATATGGTTTTCAGCGGTCCCATAGTCCATCCCTGAGCCGTGGTGGACCAATAGCAGCAATAGCAATAGCAGTAGACTTATATACCGCTTCATATGCCTTTCAGGCCTCTCTAAGCGGTTTACAGAGAGTCAGCATATTGCCCCCAACAATCTGGGTCCTCATTTTACCCACCTCGGAAGGATGGAAGGCTGAGTCAACCCTGAGCCGGTAAGATTTGAACCGCTGACCTGCTGATCTAGCAGTAGCCTGCAGTGCTGCTTTTAACCACTGCGCCACCTTGGCTCAATGGGTAGAATGCAGTACTACAGGCTACTTCTGCTGATCACAGACTGCCAGCAGTTTGACAGCTCAAATCCCACCAGGTTCAAGATTGACTCAACCTTCCATCCTTCCGAGGTCGGTAATATGAGGACCCAGATTGTTGGGGGCAATAGGCTTAGAGAGGGCTGTAAAGCACTGTGAAGTAAGTTCTGTTGCTATTGCTATGAGACAACACTGACAAGAGGATTACTGTAAAAAAAGAAAAAAAGATTGATTCAATAAGGATTTTGATAGAGTACTACAAATTATTTATCTTTTAAAATGATGTTACATTCTCAGTTTTACATTTCAATGCAGGGTCAGCTAAGCAATGCTGTTGAAGTCACGTCTCAGTGCCTGGAGGCTGTGAAGTCTTGAAGAAGTACAAGCTGAGCAACACTGAGTATTTGTGGGTGTTTGGACCCTCTGATGCTGAGGACCTTCCCACTTTGCCTGAAATAGGATGCACATCCTCATTTGGGTCAGATTTGTCATCTGAGGAACCTTCCACACTTATAGCTGCTACCTGAAGAGCAGAGGGCAACTGTAGCTGGGAAGGCCTTTGCACAAGTTCACCATGTACATCTGAAACATCCTTTGAGTGACCAACTGGCTCTTCTTAAGGTGACTCATGACTTGGTTGCCTCTTGGATGGACTATTGTCTATATATGAGGCTCTATATGCTATATATGAGGCTATCCTTGAAAACCATTTGGAAACTATAGCCATTCCAGAATGCAGCAGAACAAGAAGTGATAGGCAGATTACAGCACCCATCTGGTTGAATTAAAAGGTAAGGTAAAGGTAAAGATTGCCCTCACACATGTGTGCGAATCGTTCCTGACTCTAGAAGGCGATGCTCATCTCCGTTTCAAAGCCAAAGAGCCAGCGCTGTCTGAAGACGTCTCCATGGTCATGTGGCCAGCATGATTAAACACTGAAGGCATACAGAATGCTGTTACCTTCCCACCAAATCTGGTCCCTATTTTTCTACTTGCATTTTTACATGCTTTCAAACTGCTAGGTTGGCAGAAGCTGGGACAAGTAAGGGGAGCTCGCTCCTTTACGTGGCGCTAGGGATTCGAACCGCCAAACTGCCGGCCTTTCTGATCGTCAACCATCTGGTTGAATTACAGTTCCCCAAATCCCAGCCTGCAGGACAGTGATCATTTGTCAACCTGCCTCCCCATTTCTGCTACCTACAATAATTATGATTAATGCAGCAGAGTTGTTGTAAGGATATCTGTATCCATCCTTGCAAAGCTTTTCAGAAAACTAAAGTTCGGTGGTAAATGGTTATGATGATTGTGCAGAGTATTGTAAAAATTATCCAACAAGAACATTATATCCATCCCCCTGACTGCTCTGAATGTCTTTAATGCTTCTGCAGCTCATCATGAGTCTTTGTTCACACAACATAAAGAGAAAAGAAGAGGCATACCCACTTTCCAGGTGAATTTAAAGCTAGAGAAAAGGGAAGTGGCTGTGTACTCAGAAAGAATAGGAGAGACATACTACTCTTTCTTCCTTTTTGCCTCTTTTTGCTTGCTATCGGTCTGTGTTCTATAATAGTTGCACATCAACATTGTATACATATATCAGCCCTCGTTCGTTATTGTTTCTTTTTTCTTCTTTAATTAGCAATAGCACTTAGGCTTGTATACTGCTTCACAGTGTTTTACAGCTCTTTCTAAGCAGTTTACAGAGTCAGCATATTGCCCCCAACCATCTGGATCCTCATTTTACTGACTTTGGAAGGATGCAAGGCTGAGTCAACCTTCAGTCAATCAGGATCGAATTGCTAGCATTCGTCAGAATTAGCCTGCAGTACTGCATTCTAGCCACTGCACCATCATGGCTCTTTCGTTAGTTGGATAGTTGGTTGCCTCAAGGTTGTACATGCTAATCTTTCCCTCTTATTCAGAGGTGGTATTCAGCAGGTTCTGACCAGTTCTGGAGAACCGGTAGTGGAAATTTTGAGTAGTTCAGAGAACCGGTAAATACCACCTCTGACTGGCCCTGCCCCCATCCATTCTCTGCTTCCCAAGTCCCAGCTGATCGAGAGGGAATGGGGATTTTACAGTACCTTCCCCTGGATTTGGGAGGGAATGGAGATTTTACAATATCCTTCCTCTGCCACCAAGCCATGCCCACAGAACCAGTAGTAAAAGAAAAAATAATCCCACCACTGCTATTATTTCTCTTATATGACGGCCACAATGTATCTGCACTCACCGCTCCAGCTTACAATTAGAAATCAGGAGACACAGCCCCCCCCCCCAAAGGAAATATTACAAGTCCAAAATTCTCAAACCTTCCCCCTGAAAAGATGAAGGAATTTGTATGATTCCATGATCGCGGATGAAAGTAATGATTGGATGGGCCAGAAAGAAAGAAATATACCACTTGCTTGTAGCCATCAAAATGTTAATTTCCATATCACAGGAGTTCTCAAGCTTTCCACAGGCAAAGGGAAAAACAATGTTGGGGTGAATTTTAGTAAACTTTGACTTTGGACTCATGAGCCTGATCAGGTTTCAAAATGCCGATACCCTCATCTCTAAGTTTCACATATCCCCAGTAGTGGGATTCAGCCAGTTTGCACCAGTTCAAGCGAACCGGTGTTAAACTAAACACCCACCCCCTGCTATCAAAGTGGATTCTGGGCTTTGCGCTGCGCTGCAATGGAGAAAAGGGCAACGGAGTGCCCGGTGTGAGGGATGGAGAAGGCCGCTTTCCAGGAGTTGTTTGTTGCCAGTATTACTGCCGGTTCCCAACCCGCGTACAACAGGCATGTGCACAACAGATGTATGCTCCATGCATGTGAACTCTTTAATGTAAATTTTTCTGCGTGCACCCTCAGTGACCAAAATCCAAAATGGCGGTGGCCAAGCGGCAGCCAAATGGTGGTGAGAAGTGGTGGGTTTCAAAAATTGTTTGAACCTACTCTGTGGGTGTGGCCTCCTTTGTGGGAGTGGCTTGCCACCCATGTGACCAGATGGGAGTGGCTTGCAGCCCATGCGACCAGTTATGAAGATGTCGACGACATTTGTCAGAACCACCTTAAATTACCTCACATACAGCACTGGCATGCATAAGAATATGATGTAAACTTGTTTTTTAAAAGGCATCTTTGGTTTGCATTAAAACAACTTCAACACACGCAATGTTCTGATTGCACCACAAACGCAGGAGTCATCCTTACCTTTCACAGAGGCACTGAGTTTTATAAATATGAGCATGATAGTGTAGAATAATCATATCCAAGGACCTCTTCTGTAGGTGTGGCCTGCTTTCCGGGTCCACTGGTGGAACCTCTTCTAACTGGTTCGGTAGATTTGACGAACTGGTTCTACCGAATAGGTGCGAACTGGTAGGAACCCATCTCTGGTGGTGAGGGAACCGGTTCAGGGGCATGGCAGGCCTGGATCGCTGCCAGTTTTGCAACTCAGACCTGAATTCCATTACTGGTTCGGCTGAACTGGGCTGAACTGGCAGCAACCCTCTTCTCCCTGCTCCTCCTCCTTCCCTTGTGCCGGCCGCTCTGTTGTTCAGTTCAGTTCAGTTTATTAAACTCGTATGCCGCCCTATTCTCAAGGGTCTGTTTATTGCAGTGCAGCAGAGCAGGCAGGATCCACCTTGACAGTGGGATGCGGGGGAGGGGGGGTTGTTTAATTTAGCAACTGATTCGCCCAGGGTCAGATTGGCCATCATGGAGGCTTGTCCGCATGCGCGGCGGAGCAGGAGCCACGCCTCCCATGACAGCCGACCTAGGCGAACTGGTTGTTAAATTATTTGAATCTCACCACTGCATATCCCCCCTCCCGAGACTCTCCTGCAACCTGCAGTTTGAGACCCCCCCACGTCATCAAATCTACTCTGCCTTCATAGAGTGCAGCGCAGGCAAGATGAACCTCTCCACTCTTCTCTCCTCACAACAATTCTGGTGGAGTAACATGAGTTGACGGACGATGCTTGGAATGTTGCGCAAATAACTTGAGCCTCATTTCACGTCTGCTGCCAGGAACAAAGGCAAGTGCAGTTTTTAATCCAGGCCTTTTAAGAACAGGCAGCTTTTAATTATTTGTTTGTTTGTTTGTTTGTTTGTTTGTTTGTTTGTTTGTTTGTTAGTTAGTTAGTTAGTTAGTTAGTTAGTTAGTTAGTTAGTTAGTTAGTAGATTTATAGGCTGCCCAATCCCGGAGGATTCCGGGCGGCTTACAAAGCGAAAAGAAGAGTAATTAATAAAAAATAAAGGAAAACAATTTAAAACATCACCCATATACCCAATCTGATTGGGGCCGGACCTCAGCAATGAGGTCAACAGCCCCAGGCCTGCCGGAATAGCCAGGCTTTAACAGCTTTTCGGAAGGCCATGAGAGTGGGCAAGGTCCGGATCTCTGGGGGTAGTTCATCCCAAAGGGCCGGAGCAGCCACAGAGAAGGCTCTCCTCCGGGGAGCCGCCAGCCGACACATCTGAAGGAGGCCCACTCTGTGGGATCTCACGGGCCGTTGGGAAGTATGTGGCAGTAGGCGGTCTTGCAGGTATCCTGGTCCTAAGCCATGTAGGGCCCAAAAACCAGTTTACAACCACAAAGGAGTCCAACCTCTGCTTTGCTAAGCAAGACAGTTGTTAAGCGAGCTTTGCCCCATTTTACAACCTTTCTTACTACAGTTGTGAAGTTCATCTGGGTTCCCCCTTGACTTCACTTGTCAGAAAGTCACAAAGAGCAACCAGCTTACCTTAGAACAGTGCAACCCTCATAAATACAGGGAGTCCTCAACTTACAGCAGTTCATTTAGTGACTTTTCAAAGTTACAACGGCAGTAGAAAAAGGTGATTTAGAACCATTTTTCACCCCTATGATCATTGCAGCGTATCCTTGGTCCCACGATTTACATTCAGATGCTTCACAACTGACTCACATTTATGACGGTTGCAGTGTCCCAGGATCATGTGATCCCCTTTGGCGACCTTCTGACAAGCAAAGTCAGTGGGGAAACTGGATTCATTTAACAACCAAGTTGCTAATTTAAGAACTGCAGTGATTCACTTAACAAATGTGGCGAGAAAAGTCATAACATGGGGGGCAAAAACCCAGTTTAAATATTTCTCACTTAGCAACTTCAATTTTGGGCTCAATTGTGGTTGTAAGTTGAGGACTACCTGTACATGCCAGTTTCCAAGCCACCGAATTTTGATCATGTGACCGCTGTAACAGTTGTGTGAAAACCAGTCATAAGTCACCCTTTTCAATGCCACTGTAATTTCGAAGAGTCGCCAGCTGAAGTTGTAAGTCGAGGACTATCTGTAATAGCTGCTGTTTTTCCTGTTCTGATCATTTCGTACTATTTCATTTTTTTAAAAGTTCTTACGTCGTCATTAAATTTATAGCTGTTTCTGTCATTCCTCTATGAGTTCAATATTGGATCCCTGACACACCCTCTCCAATTTCCCCCCAGAGAAGGCTTGTGAGCTAAGATGGATGGAAAGATGGCACAATATAATTATTTCTTCATTTATTACTGTTTGCTATGTCTGTCATCATGCTGCCTAGTTTAAATATTGGCTAGATTTAAATCCCAACTATATTTCAGGAACTGAAGACAGCACACACAGTACTTACTCCCTTTTCCTCATTTTTCCTAGGGAACCCTATGAGGCAGATTGGATTGGAGTAGCCCAAAATCACACAGTTAGTTCCCATGGCTGAGAGAGGACTTGGACTTCTCAATCCTAGTCTAGCATCTTAAGCACTACTTCATCCTGGCGGCTGCTGTTAGCCAGCTGGGAACCAAACTTGATATGTTGTGAAGGATTTAATAAGGCTGTGACAAAGTGAGAATGAGACCATGGCTTAAAAATGTGAAGTCAAGCTGAATCTTAGGAATGTTTCTATGTGTGGATGGTCCTAGCTCCCCACGTTCTTTTTTTGCTAATGGCTTTCCCCTCTTTTATTCTTATAGTCACATCAAGATGCTTAAGAGCATTTAAGAGTTGAAAAGCGATGCATTCCTAGTTGTGGTAGGTATTTAGAGCATATTCTATGATTAATGCATGAATATATTCTGATGAAAGCTGAGGTACAAACCAGATGGCAATTCCAGAACAGGGTGTGGTGAGGGAGGGAAGAAAGAGAGGAGAGGAGGAGGAGGTGGAAGTGGAGGAGGAGGAGGAGGAGGAGGAGGAGGAGGAGGAGGAGAAGGAGAAGGAGAAGGAGAAGGAGAAGGAGAAGGAGAAGGAGAAGGAGAAGGAGAAGGAGAAGGAGAAGAGCAGGAGGAGGAGGAGGAAAGGAAGAAAGCAAGGAAGGAAGGGAAAGAAAGAAAGAAAGAAAGAAAGAAAGAAAGAAAGAAAGAAAGCCAGACAGACGATGGAACTCCTAATTCATGGCTTGTACTAAGCCATGCTTTACAAAACTCCTGGCATAAACAGTATTTTGAATGATGAGCATCTTGGGTATAATTAGTAAGAAACACACAGGACAATTGCAGAAACCTATCAGTCAGCAGATCAAGTCTTCCATTATGCTGTTACTGATGGTGCCAAGGCAGACTTGGGAAATGACTGACTGTCAGAATTAAGTATTTGGGATTTTATTTGATAAAAGGTGAAAATTAATGGTAAATTTGTTTTGCAATTTCACCAACTCACCACTCTGCAGGAATTCAAATATAGCTTACTTGTGACATGCATCTGTTATTAAGGGGATTAGCTTTGAGGCAGTTGTACCTCTCAAAGCATTATGAATTAGATTAATCATGTTTATTTAAAGAATGTGTATCCCACCTGATTCCGCAGACTCCAAGCAGCTTCACATAAAAAAAAAATCAGAAAAATACCATAACACAATAAACAAAACCGATTGGCATCATTGAAATGACATATGATATGATTGGCTTTCACATCCGTGAAACCTGCAGCATTTTGGTAACCACTTGGGCCTTGGGGGTGGGGGGTGGATAGTTGCAGTGTGACAGGAAAAGACTGCTTGCAATCCCTTGCCTCTGACTGCTTCCTGAGTTGATTGTATGGGTTTGACAGGAAACCATCTCATGGGCAATACAGACCAAGTCGCATAGGTGTAACATAGCAATAGCAGTTAGCAGTAGCAATAGTTAGACTTATATACTGCTTCATAGGGCTTTCAGCCCTCTCTAAGCAGTTTACAGAGTCAGCATATTGCCCCCAACAACAATCCGGGTCCTCATTTTACCCACCTCGGAAGGATGGAAGGCTGAGTCAACCCTGAGCCGGTGAGATTTGAACAGCCGAACTGCAGAACTGTAGTCAGCTGAAGTAGTGCTGCATTTAACCACTGTGCCACCTTGGCTCTTAACATGCTGTCTCACCCACCCAATTGAAGTTTGCAGGAAGTCTTCTATGGAAGACACTGCAGCAATTCAATCTGGAGTTAATGAGGACACGAGCGATTGTTGCCAGGTCTTTCTGCTCTGACAAGAATTTATAACGGGCATATCAACCAAAAACAAGCAAAAGCACTCCTGGCTATAATCTCTACATTCTGATCAACCTAAGTCATGAATCTAGAAACTTGCCCAATTCATCAATCAGACTCTTCAAAGGGAGCATAAACCAGTTTACCACCAACTTGGATAATTCTGGACAAACAAGTCCATTTTGATAGCATTCAGTTTCAACTTGTTTCATCTCATCTAATTCCTGTTGCAAGGCATCAAATAAGAATACCTATTGCATCTCCTGAGGCATATAATTGGGTAAAGGTAAAAAGTAAATGTTCCCCTCACACATATGTGCTAGTCGTTCCTGACTCTAGGGGGCAGTGCTCATCTCCGTTTCAAAGCCAAAGAGCCAGCGCTGTCTGAAGACGTCCCTGTGGTCATGTGGCCGGCATGACTCAATGCCGAAGGCACACAGAACACTGTTACCTTCCCACCAAAGGTGGTTCCCATTTGTCTACTTGCATTTTTACATGCTTTCTAACTGTTAGGTTGGCAGAAGCTGGGATGAGTAATGGGAGCTCACTCTGTTATGCAGTGCTAGGGATTCGAACTACCAATCTTTCTGATCAACAAGCTCAGCGTCTAAGCCACTGAGCCACCACATTCCCTCTATAATTGGGTATCATTGGCTTAAATCATAGTGATTTAATACTAATCAACTAAGCTTTTTGACACCCATAAGGAGTAATGAGCTTGATTGGCCATTCCCCACTATTACCATCTAGAATTGACTCCTTAGGCTGGAATAGAACCTGCTCCCGGTTCACAACTCTTACAGAGAGCCCAGAAATATGCCATGATTCATCATCTCAAATGCCACCGAGAGTTTTAAAAAAATTAGATATTATGCTCCCTGATCCAGGTTCTAATAGGAATCATTCACAAGAGCAAATTCTGCAATTTCAGTCCCATGCCTGGATCCAAAAGCTGACTGAAAGAGATCTAGAAATTCTGCTTCACTTAGGACTTTGGTACCTGCAGTCCCCAACATCTTCTCCAAAAACTTTCCCCCTAAGATGAAGGTTGGAGACGAAGGAAAAGGGTTGGATACAAAGAGGCTTCTTCAAAGCACCACCAGCTCCTGTAAGGCAGCAGTGACAAACCCCTTCTGACAGAAGGAAGTATATGTAGCCCAGAACTGAGGAGTCCTTGATGCTCTCTGAACTTGGCATTTTCTTGCACCAATGCGAGAAAAGTGGTTGGTACAGTGGTTCAGCTGACTGCAGTTCAGCAGTTCGGCTGTTCAAATCTCACTGGCTCAAGGTTGACTCAGCCTTCCATTCTTCCGAGGTTGATAAAATGAGGACCCGGATTGTTGTTGGGGGCAACATGCTGACTCTGTAAACCTCTTAGAGAGGGCTGAAAGCCCTATGAAGTGGTATATAAGTCTAACTATTGCTATTATTATTGCAATGATCTTGCATCATTGGGCAATGAGACATCTGTAAGCAAAACAACCATGCAGAGCAGGGGTGGGTACCAGTAGGCACTACTGCTGGTTCGCTCATGGGCGAGCTATGTGCACGCATGCGCAGTAGAATAAAAAATGTTCTGCGCATGTACAGAAGTAAAAAACAAGATGAACTGGTTCAGGGGCATGCCAGGGTTGGGTCACTGCTGGTTCCAGCGGCCCAGGCCACCAAACTACTACCAGTTCGGCTGAACCGGTCCAAACCGGTAGGAACCCACCTCTGATGCAGAGAGAATATTAAGGACTCAACAGTCCCTTCCCTCAGGTATGCAACTATATGTGCCACTTCAAGCCACTCTAAGGAGACAGGTGACATATAGTTCAAGTGGCAAATGGCAGCACATGTGCTACCAACACCTTGCCTCTGTATTTGGAGTCCACAAAGCCAATACAACTCTAGAAAATATTGAAAGAAGTTGTCTTAAGTTGCGCCGTTTATTCCTGTCAATGTGCAAATTAAGTCAAAACGAGTACAAGTAATTTTATTGGCAAAATACCTTAAGGGACTTGTCACAGGATTCTGAAGTGATCATCCCCACCCACACTTCTCCAGCAGGGACATTTTAATTGTATCTTCAGAGTTTTGAGGTGAAGGAACCTCCCAGGCTGAGGAAAAGTTCCCATTTTTATTGTTCTCCAAATGTAATGGAGCCTTATGGCCCATTTAAGAATCGATACTCTGCTATCGACAAGACTTTTGTTGGTGTTACCCAGACTGCTAGGGGATATGCACTTACCACTTCTAGCAACCTGATAGAACTTTTTGTTGATCAGGTCCATCCATCCCTGTTTTGGTATCTCCAGGAACAACAGTGCCTCAGGCCTGGAAAAGGTTGGAATGCAAATTCCTCACACTTGCTATCATGACAGATTGTCTGTGGTTGGAAATTGCAGGATGTGTTTTGTGGAGATAGAGAAAGGCCCCAAGCCAGTTGCTACTTGTGCCTTGCTTGTCATGAAGGGTTGTAACATTCTGGCAAATTCTGAGGAGTCCAAACAAAACAAGAGAAGGTATAATGGAGTTCTTGTTGGTTTAACCCTCCAAATTGTGTCTTCAGCACAATATAGTTTGCTTCTCTTTGTTCCTATCATCCATCTATTCCCACTTATGATTGTATGACTATAACTTTGTTGCTTGTATCCTTATTGTTTCCTTGTATGACTTGATTGCTTATTTGTACCCTGTGTCTATCATTAAGTGTTGTACCTTATGATTCTTGACTAATGTATATTGTCTTTTTATGTACATTGAGAGCATATGCACCAAAGACAAATTCCTTGTGTGGCCAATCATATTTGGCCAAAAAAGAACTCTACTCTGCTCTGCTCTGCTCCGCTCCACTCCACACTATCCACTCTCCACTCTCCACTCTCCACTCCTGCATCAACACAGTGTAATCCAGACCTGGAATTATCCTGATGTTTGATCATATTCATATTCAAGTCATATCTGTTGTGAGCCTCCCAAAGTTGTACTTAATAGGGGAAGCCCTCCAAATCTTTTAAATAAATAAAAATAAATATTCCTATTGGTATATATTCTGTCACTTTACATCCTGGGATATCTCAGTAAACCATTATTCCCCTCTCCATAATCACATTTGCAAAATTATTTAAAAAGCAGCACATCCCATATTATTATGGTGGTTGTAACAAGGATAGTTCTGTGCTCAGATTGGTAGCAGTAGTTGTACCAATTCTTTTCAGGCTGTGCCGAGGTAGAAATTAAATTCATCCAGGTGGAAGACTTACTTTAACTTTCTTTTGTGTGATATTAAATAAAATTCATTTGTAGTCTGACACAGCTGATGGAGGGACATGCATTTACATGCTGCACATGCTATAGGAATCTACTACCAGTCATTGCTTCCCATATGCAGTGAAACTAGTACACATGCATTCCGCATACATGATTAATTACCCTCAGGATTTCAGCACTTTGTGGCGCTGAAGCATCTGTCTGCAAAGCAGTAATACGAAACCCTTCATAATGTGCCTGGATTTCAATTTATTATTCCATTTTAAATCATCTTTTGAGGAAAGCTTGCATGCACGCACACACACACACAGACACGCACCTTGTCACATGGGCTGGAAATAGGTGTCAAGGCACATACGAGACAATCCTTATCAAGGAAAAAGCAAATATTTTTTAAAAGTCAAACTTTCCGGAGCTTGCAAAATCTCACAGGTATTTAGTGAACTTATGAGATCTGGAAGGAGAGCTGAGAGGGAAGAGTTGGTGCCATGACTGTTGCCAATCCTTGTCTTATTGTTTAGCCCAGCTGGCTTGAATTGAGAAAGGAGAGTAGCCCAAGTGGAAATAATACATCTGTATACAATTGCCCTAATGGAAGATTAATAGGATCTGTTTTCTCTGGCAAATACTTCAATTTCTCACTGAGAGTCTTGAAATTTTGGAAGACAGGAAATTCTATCTAAAGATTCCCTTTGACCTTCACAGTGCTTCAAGTATTCCAAAATATAGACAGTATCTGTGGAAATTTTTTTTTAAAAAATATATTGGCTGCTCTACTTTATACCCCAATCCAGATTTTTTTTAAAAATTATACTTTTTAAAAAGCTAATAGAATAGAGGTTGATCAAAAATTCTGTGCTTGATATGGTTTTTCCAGTCCTTTCAACTGAATTGGCATAGAGTTGTGATAGGGCCCAGCTGATGAAAGACAAGCTTGCTTATATCAACTAATGTTGACTTTAATTACATATATAAAATATTCAATGGCAGAAAGTTTTTTTCCTCAACTGAAGCTAGACTGGAAGACGTTCTTCCGTTGCTGTTCCCACGTTGCTCAATGAAAAAAAAAATCTTCTTGAAAAGACCCTGGAATCTCACAATCAAGCTGGTTTACTTTGAAGCGTTAGCATACAACTCTATAGAATGCACAATGAAGGAGTGTGAATATCTTGTTCTTCTCTTTGCTACAGGAAAAAGTCTTAGCAGGGGGAAAAAATATATCCAGAACTAAGTGCTGATGGTTGTATCTCTGGAAATCGAAGATAACTTGCACTGCTGATACAAGGAGGTTACCTCTCTAGTGACTTTTAATACTGTAACAACAAACATTTTCCTCTTGGCAAACACTGTCAGAGATTATCACTAGAGCTGAAGGAAAAGTAGCATTGGCAAAAAGAAGGCATTGCTTTCCAAAATAATTATATTTGAGGAGAGTTAGTTTGAAAGAATCACCAGGACGGAACAGTGCCTAGGAGAGTAGAGGCACAAATGTAGCACTTGTGTACAATTACAGATTGTCCTTCACTTAGGACCACAATTGAACCCCAAATTTCCATGGCTAAACATGGGAAGGCAGCTGTTAAGTGAATTTTGCCTCATTTTGCAACCTTTTTTTGCCACAGTGGTTAAGCAAATCACTGTGGTTGTTAAATGAATCTTTTCAGTCATTAAGTGAATCTGGCTTCCCCCATTGACTCTGCTCGTCAAAAGCTGGCTGGGAAGATTACAAATGATGATCACATGACCACAGCACAATGCAGCTGTCATCAACACATGCCTTTTAGCTAAGTGCTGGAAAATTTATCATATGTCTATAGGAAGGTTGCAATAGTTACAAGTGTGAAAACAGGGCATAAGTCACTGTTTCGTGCCATTGTAACTTCAAATGGTCCCTAACCGAGTGATTGTAAGTTGAGGACTACCTGTATTTAAAGCAGCCGCACTTTCCTGGGGTTGCCTGTCTTCTGAGAGGGGAAGGGGAAACCAGTTCAGGAAACTGCAAAGAGAGCTATGTTTGTTGGTCTGAATAACTCCAAAGCATTTTTGTCATTGAATCCATGTCCAGCTCTAATAATACCAGAAGTTACACAAAAAGAATAGAATAGGGTAGAATAGGGTAGAATAGAATAGAATAGAATAGAATAGAATAGAATTCTTTATTGGCCAAGTGTGATTAGACACACAAGGAATTTGTCTTTGGTGACTATGCTCTCAGTCAGTGTACATAAGGAGAATAAAATATATTCATTAAGAATAAAAAGATACAACACTTAGTGATAGTCAAGGTTACTAATCGGCTATCAACTTGTACTAGGAAATGAATAAAACAATATATACTGAAATATAGAAGTTGCATGGTTATAATCATAAATGGGAAGAGATGGTTCCACTACAAATGCGCGCACAACAAAAGTGCGCCTGACTAAACCGCGGTGACTAAAACGCGGTGACAAAACCGCGCGACGAATGAGCAACGAATTAGCCCTAAAGCGCGCCGACAAAAGCGTGCCGACAGAAGCGCGCTGTAACGTAACCCTAAACCTAACCCTAAACCTAACCCTAAACCTAACCCTAAACCTAACCCTAAACCTAACCCTAAACCTTACCTTAAATTAAATCGCGCTTCTGTCGGTGCGCTGTTGTCGGCGTGCTGTTGTCGGCGCGCTTTTGACATCGCGGTTTTAGCGCCGCGGTGTTGTCGGCACGCTTATGACATTCGCGCTTTTGTCGGGTCATGGGAAGAGATAGTTAATAGGAAAGATGAGAATAATAATAGTAATACATCCTTAGTAAATTATTGTCAGTGTTGTGGGAATTAGTTATTAAGCAGAGTGATGGCATGGTGGGGAAAAGCTGTCCTTGTGTCTAATTGTTCTGGTGTGCAGTGCCCTATAACGTCATTTTGAGGGCAGAAGTTGAAACAATTTATGTCCAGGATGCGAGGGGTCTGTAGATATTTTCACAGCCCTCTTTTTCACTCGTGCAATATACAGGTCCTCAATGGAAGACAGTTTGGTAGCAATTGTTTTTTATGCAGTTCTAATTATCCATTGAAGTCTATGTTTGTCTTGTTTGGTTGCAGAGCCAAATTAAACAGTTATATCTCCTCATGGGGAAAGAAGATCCTATACCTCAGTGACTTTTAATAAGAGGTATCCAGTCTATTCATCTGGTGCTGAAGTTTGGTGAGCCAAATCCAAATCATTCCCCCTCCCCCCTTCTTAAGCTTTTCCCACCAGGAATATTTCTTTTAATACAGCTAAATGTTGAATGGAAGGGTGTCTTCTGATGATCATTTCTATAGAAGATGACTAGCCACCAAGTGGAACTCATGATCATCCACTGGAATCTTCAGAAGAAATAATCAGATATGTTCATGCAGCACTTCGACTTGACTGAATGAAGGAAACCTGGAACACATGACTGTTTATTACACAATTGCAAATTAGATTTGCACAGGCACTGAGATAAGCCAAAGAAATGTAACATATATTAGTCACTCATTTTCAAATCGCTCTGCAATCAAGAGTTCTCTAGGCACTATACAAATAAAGCAAAACACAAAACAATCATCAAGCCATTCTCTGGGTCCTCCAGATGTACTGGGACTACAACTCCCAGAATGCCAAACTAGCATGTTAGTTGAAGGAGTCTTTGAGCCGCAGTTCTGACCCTTCCAGGGGAGGCCAAACTGGGGAAGGTTGCAATAAACAATCAGATCGCTGGCTGGTTCTAAAGAGACCCAGTGAGATGGAGAAACCGATCCCTTAAGATGTTGAGGCCAAAGGCTTCCATGAATCCATTGGAAAGAAAGAAAAGATACATGTTGAACTTCGGTCCACTTCCGACAACCTACTTTGCATTTAAAAGCTTCCTTTGGGTCTTGTTCCCTCAAGTACAGGACTATTTCCCCATAATTAGTCTTCTGCTTAGCTTACTCAAAGGCAGTCATGTGTACTGGATAGGTTTTTCATCCCATTTCGTCATGCATCCATCCACAGCAATAATTCCAGAAGCCAACCCACAAAGGCAGACTTTTAGCTCTTGGAGAACAATTGAAGCTATTCTTCACTTCTTTTCACAGCTAGCTATAGTGAATTGCTCCATTAGCTCAGCTGATCAGGCTTTGAAGGGGAAAAAATGTAAATGCAGAGTTCCTTTGTTTTAGGGTACAACTGTATATTTGAGGGTAGACAAAAGAAGATGGTTCTGGAGTCTTTTAAAGGATCAGAGTGGGAGAGAGGGAGAAAAGGAATTTTCTTTCCCCGGACCCTTAAGAGTAAAGGCAAGAAAACATAAAATAGGATCCAGCCAAAACCAAGTCCTGTGCATCAGGGAGAGATTTAATCCTGAGTTTTAGAAAGTCTACTGAATGCTGTTTATCCACAGAACGCATGCAGTATTTCCAAAAGTTGCAAAACTATCCTCCTTTGATGTTTTCCAAGTGGTATTTTATGTTCTGTGCATTCAACATACTATAGCAGCCAGCTTCTGATGCAGATCTATACCCACTTGAGCTTCTTTCTAATAATAACATCTAATTGGCATTGCTCCAGAAACAGGGGGCGCTTGCTTCAATAGACACTGCATCCTTAGACCCAGGAATATAATGTTGAATTGTCATTCATGCACTGTGAAATGGCGATAACAATATTTCATTCTCCATTATTAAAGTGGAGACTGCCAGCACATAAACGACTTCAATAACAAACATCTTCCCAGTGGCAATAGTCGGGGAACAGTAATACAATAATGCATTACTGACAGCAGCCAATTAGCCTTAGCATGACTGTGATCTATTAAAATCAATGGGAGTCATAGATTCATTGCACCCTTTCACCAATGCATCATCACTGTGACAAATGCAACTCTCTCTTTAATAATTGCAATCCATAGCATTTACATTACTCTTACAATGCTGCAAGAGAATTCCTACCGGCTCAATGATTTTACAGCAGGGATCACCAAGGGTTAGGGTCCTGATCGTGAAAACTCAGGTAGGACTTGGACCCTCGGATCTCTTGTATTTTTATTCCAAAATCTAATGAGAGTTTGTGGAATACCATTAAAATCTTGGACGATGGTGGTATTCCGGTACAAGACATCACAATGTCTAATGACCATACTGAAATTTCTGAAGATTTGGCAATCTCAAATTATGACAACAGTGGTAATGATATTTTGATAAATTTCTTATGCCCTTTCGAATATTCTGACTCTCTTGGCAGTATGTTATTAATAACAGTATGATGTCAGTTCTATAAAGTAGAATGTTATTACTTGTCTGCATATTATGGAAAATCAGCAGCTGAAACTGACTACTGAAGTTTATTAAAGACCACCTAGAACAGGGGTGTCAAACTTCATTTCACTGAGGGCTGCATCAGGGCTGTGTTTGATCTTGGGGGTCAGGGTGAGCATGGCCAGTTCATCGTCACTCGTATTGGAGGTGCCTGTGGTGAGCCAAGTGCTCTGCCAGTGAAAACGGGCTCCCAAGCTCCGTTTTCGGCTGCCATGGCCTCTTGCAACCCTCTGCCAGTGAAAACGGAGCTCGGGAGGGCCATGTGTGGCCCTCCCGAGCTCCGTTTTCACTGGCAGAAGCAACGTGGGCCAGTCCTTCATTGTTCCCAGGGTGGCCCAGCGGGCTAGATCTAAGTACCTGCGGGCCGGATCCAGCCCCCTGGCCTTGGGTTTGACACCTCTGACATAGAATATACATGAACAGGACCAGTTTGATGTAATGTGGGGCCCTCCCAAGCTCTGTTTTCACTGGCAGAAGCAACGTGGGCCAGTCCTTCATTGTTCCCAGGGCGCCCCCGCGAGCCAGATCTAAGTACCTGCGGGCCGGATCCATCCCCCTGGCCTTGAGTTTGACACCTCTGACATAGAATATAAACGAACACGACCAGTTTGATGTAATGGTGAAGATACTTTGGTTGGAAACCAGGAGAGCGTGAGTTCTAGTCCCACCCTAGGCACAAAGGTAGGTAGTCACTCAGCCCTAGAACGCAAGCAATGGCAAACCACTTCCTAGATGTTGCCAATAAAACTGCAGAAGCTAGTTCATGTAGTTGCCAGGAGTCAACAATGACTCAAAGGCATAAAATATTTTTTTAATCTGTTTCTTTGCAGCTCACAGGACATTTTAGCTATCACAATCCAGCAAATCACTGGCTTATATGTAACACAATTTCCTTCTGCTCATAACCTCAGCCTTTATTTATGAGAAATCACTCTGTAACTTCTGAGGAGACACATTTCAAGCTGATGTCCTATTTCTGCACCTGCACAATAAGCATTAAACAGGCCAGGCTACTGATGCTGGTAGCTACTATTATGAGCATTCAGGATTTCATTGATTTAACCCTTTACTTAGATGAGTAATGTCCTTTTCTCCCTAGGAGCCCATTTTAGGTCACATTCGACATCCCTATTGCTGGGAATGATGGCTTCCCAATCGGAATTTGATTGAAAATAGAACTATAGGAAAGAAGTTAAGAATTGTTTTGCTATCATGTTTTCTTTGGGGCTATTCAGTCAACAGTTATATTGTTTGAACTGTAAGTAAGAACAAAAAAAACTTGAGTTCTAGAATAGATTTGTGATAGCAGTGTTCCAAAAGAGCCGAGGTGGCGCAGTGGGTAGAGTGCAGTACTGCAGGCCACTTCAGCTGACTCTATCTGCAGTTCGGCGGTTCTAATCTCACTGGCTCAAGGTTGACTCAGCCTTCCATCCTTCCGAGGTGGGTAAAATGAGGACCCAGATTGTGGGGGCGATATGCTGACTCTGTAAACTGCTTAGAGAGGGCTGAAAGCCCTATGAAGCGGTATATAAGTCTAACTGCTACTGCTAACTGCTAAAATCTTGGAGGCTGTCACAAAGAAGAGGGAGTCAGGCTATTCTCCAAAGCACCTGAAGGCAGGCAGGACAAGAAGCAATGGATGGAAACTAATCAAAGAAAGAAGCAACCTAGAACTAAGGAGAAAATTCCTGACAGTTAAAATAATTGATCAGTGGAACAACTTGCCTCCAGAAGCTGTAAATGATCCAATATTTACACGTTTTTAAGAAGAGATTGGACAACCATTTGTCTGAAATGGTATAGGGTTTCCTGCCTAAGCAGGGGGTTGGACTAGAAGACCTCCAACGCCCCTTCCAACTCTGTTATTCTAATTCTAAAGTAAGATACATCAGATTTCCTCACACTGAGGCCCCAAGAAAAGTTACCATCCTCTATCTCATACAATTATTACTACAAGTCTCAGCATTCCTTGTTGTTCAGTTACTGGTTGGGTTTTGGGAGTTGACATCTCAATATATCTGGAAAGCACAAGGTTTAGGAAACTAATCTATCCAGTTTCCTGCTGCTTAGAATTCTAAGCTTCCTTGTCAGTCAGTCATTGACAAGCTCCCTTTAACAAACTAGAACTCAATTTTCAGTTGGTTTCTCTCAAAGTCAAAGTAAGAAGTGAATTAATAAGTTATGCATTTGTCTCCTCCTAAAGATAGCTGTGAAATAAACGTTGGGGAACAAATCATCTTACATTATATGTCATTATAGTCTCCTGTATTTTTGCAAAGAGCCCTCCAATGGGGTTTAATCAAAGACCTCCAGCAGTGACTGAAGGAGATCTGAATCAATAAGAGGCAGCATTTGAAAGTTGTACATTACACCCAATGCACTGTGGGAAACTAAAACAGCAATATCAGATACCCTTCATTGGTCATAGTTTCAGTAAATAGAAATAAAATTCAACTTCTTTGCTACAGAAAGATTATGGACTCATATTAAGACTCATTTTTTTAAAAAATAAAACAAAATCCAACTCAGCACAATTATAATATCCACTACAACATTTAAGGGGTCATGAACACAAAAATCTATGGCAAATCTTCCAAGTAACCAATCCTAAACTAAAATGTTCTGCAGAGTTTTAGCCAAGAGTCTTTTCCAGATGTTATTTAAAGATCCCTGGGGATTGAATTTGTGATTTTCTGGATTAAAACAAATACAGACAATTATCTTCAATTTATGATAATTGAGCGCCAAATTTCTAATATTAAGTGAGACATTTGTTAAGTGAGTTTGATCCCATTTTACAACCTTTCTTGCCACAGTCGTTAAGTGAATCACTGCAGTTGAAAAGTTACTAACACGGTTATTAAGTGAATCTGGCTTCCCCATTGACTTTGCTTGTCCAAAGATTGCAAAAAGTTGCACATGATCTTGGGCTACAGCAACGGTCATAAATATATGAACCAGTTGCCGGACTTCTGAATTTTGATCACATGATCATGGAGATGCTACAAAGATCATAAGTGTGAAAAATGGTCATATAAATCACTTTTTTCAGTACTGTCATAACTTGGCACTGTCACTAAATGAACTGTTTTAAGTTGAAGATTACCTGTAGTTGGTTGGCCATGCTGTGACCCGTCACTAAAGGGTCCACTAAAGCGCGCCCGATTAAAGCGTGTACCTGACGTCATCAGCAGCGCGACAAATAAAATTAAAAATAAATTAAATTAAAATTAAAATAAAATTAAAGCAAGCCGATTCACATAAAGGTAAGGGTTAGGGTTAGGGTTAGGGTTAGGTTAAGGGTTAGGGTTAGGTTTAGGGTTACGTTAAGCGTTAGGGTTAGGGTTAGGTTAAGGGTTAGCGTTAGGTTTAGCGTTAGGTTAAGGGTTAGGTTTAGGGTTAGGTTAAGGGTTAGGCTTAGGGTTAGGTTTAGGGTTAGGTTTGGGGGGGTTAGGTTTAGATTTACGCGTTCATTTTAAGTTTACCGCTCACAGCGTGCTGTTTTCGTCGCGCTGTGATGACGTCACGTACGCGCTTTCGTCGAGCGCGCTTTAGTCTATCGCGGTTTTGTGGTGGAACCGGCCATGCACCCCCCATGAAGCTCAAAGCTTTTGCTCAAACCTCTTTGCAAATCCTTAAAGTGCTCTCATCAGGAACCAATGATAAAAAGGCAACTTTTGCAGTATTTTGTGTATAATTTCTCTATCCTTCAAATGCAAAGGTCAATTGATTTACTGTTGGATAGATACATTTTCAGTTTTAAAATGAAGCCATTCAGGATAATATAATTTAGGAGGGGTAGAAAAAAAAAACCTAAATGGGTAAATATATACATGGGAGCAAAACTCCATTTCCTACTGTTTATTATTTCGGATAAGCCATGGAGACCTTACATTACAATGTGTAAATCTTTTCAACTCTAAGGATTATTGATGCAAAGAAAATCACAATGGCTCCCTTTGGAGTTCTTATAGTCATTCATATTAATCCGTGATTTGCACATACTGTATATAAAGAGAATGTCAGTGCTGGGGAAAATGTGTTAGCTTTAAAAACCTACAGGTGTAATATAACTTCAATAATTATCTTTTTTTTTCATTTTGGTCTTTAAAGACAGGCATCACTTTCAGTTTTAATTAGTGAACTTTAATTGCCATTATGCAAAAAGATA
The DNA here is from genome assembly GCF_051295495.1 of Thamnophis sirtalis. Lineage (NCBI taxonomy): Eukaryota > Metazoa > Chordata > Lepidosauria > Squamata > Natricidae > Thamnophis > Thamnophis sirtalis. The sequence continues at coordinate 18,798,061 of NW_028261381.1, forward strand.
GAGGGAATCTTCCTTTTTCAAGCTTCAATTTCTGAGGCATGAGGTGTAATTGATAAAAGGCTTCTGTCACTTTATTACCATTGCCTAAACTAAGTTGCAATCCCATGTTTCAAAACTGCATATTCTGCATTGGAAATGCAGGCTTGTCTTTACTTACTGCTTAAATATCTGTGATACACCTACAGGATAGAATCTTATTAAGTTTTATAAACCCATGATGCCACCTGATTCATACTTGATTGTGCCAGGATGCAGAAATTATTCCTCAAGCCATTGACTTAGCAAAAATAGTCATTGTCTGCCAGCAAAAAAACAACCCCCAAACTCATAATTCCACACAGATTTGGAATAAACTTGGCACATTTCAGAATTGTTCTAATGAACACCTAGGACAGTGTTTCTCAACCTTGGCCACTTGAAGATGTCTGGACTTCAACTCCCAGAATTCCCCAGCCAGCAGTCGCTGGCTGGGGAATTCTGGGAGTTGAAGTCCAGACATCTTCAAGTAGCCAAGGTAGAGAAACACTGACCTAGGAGGATTGATGTTTGCATTAACACATACAACAAACCCCCCCCCCCCACTCTGCCAAATTATGAGGATAAGAAATAATCTTCAAGCAGGCCAAGCTGGATTCTCCAATCATGCAATAAGGATTTTAGATCTTTGTTTTTCCCTGGCTATCCCTTCCCCACAAAATATGCTCTGGATGATCTCTCAAACAATGCATGTTATATAAGAGAAGCACAAAGACAGTATGGTGTAGTGGTGAAGGGGCTGGCCTTGAAAGTAGGAGACTGGAAAACTAGCTGGGCCAGTCACTCTCACTCAGTCCAAGTCACTTCACAGAATGGTTGCGCAGGGTGGGGTGGGGTGTTGGAATAAATGTCCATCCAGGTTCATTTCCAAGTGGGAAGAGAGACACTGGAAATATGGAGACTGCTTGGAAAGATGGTTTTTAATGGTGGACAGGACCATATGGTTTGAGGTCCTGTCGGGTGGTGGGGGGAGGGAAAAGATGCTGAGAGTGCCTTGGTTTTATGCCCTCTCTGGGCTTTTGAATTTGAGCTTGTATTCTGATTAGTTGTCAGACTCCCATGGGGCCATGCAGGGACAACTCTGTAGGCTGTCCTGAGTCCCAGGCTTGGTTGAGCCTTGCTGGGTGATGTAATCCTCACAGGTACCCATGAGATGGGTAGTGGGCTAATCCTATCATGTCCTAAAATCCATGTCTGAATCCCATCACCCTGGAGCTGAAGGGAGCTGCTTTGTCTTTAAAACATGTTTCTCCTTTTCTCATCCAGGGAAACATAATATTCTGCCTTTTTAATATTTCCTAGAATATTTCATTTTTCTAGGAGAGGGATGGCTGCTAACTTCCTACAGGGGAAATAGGAGATAAGGGTATTAGGTATGTTGGTACCTCATTTTGGGGTTAAAAATCTAATAAATAACAATATATAAATCTGACCCTCTTTGGATTTCTTTTTATAAGTTATATGTGGTAAAACAACATCCATTTAGGGCAGATGACTTTCAGAGACTAATTAAGTCCCCCCCAAAAAGAAATGATTGTCTCCAGTAAGGTTCACCGACAAATGCGCGCTCGACAAAAGTGTGCCGACAAAACCGTGGCGAGAAAACCGTGAGGTTGAAATTGCGCTGACAAATGCGCGCCGATGAAAGCGCGCCATTAAAAAAGCAACGAAAACAATGTAACAATCCTAACCCTAACCCTAACCCCAACCCTAACCCTTACCTTAACCCTAATCACGCTTTTGTGGGCGTGGTTTTGTCAGCGCTCTTTTGTGGGAGCGCTTTTGATCTCGCGGTTTTCTCGCCGCGGTTTTGTCGGAGCGCTTTTGTCGGGAGCGCATTTGATGGGTCACGCTCCAGTAATACATATCACATCCATCTAGTACATATGAAGCATCTTCAGCAAAGCATTAGCTAATAGTCTCAATTCTAGTGGTGATTGCGCTTAACCATAATTAGCCAGGATCTGACCACATGCCTAGCAATTTGAGTAACCAAGGAGGAGAGGGGGGGGGGAATTAAAGTAGGGCAGTGAATGTAACATCCCCCATACTTTCTACTAGTTGTCACAGTACTCTGCTATTAGAGTGCTCCAACGAAGCAATAGGATTGATCCGCCTTCCACAATAACGCCACAATAATTTTGGAGATCTTTCGGCTTTCACAAGCAGCTTTGCTCTTTCTGCTGCGACAGATTAACATAGCTAATATTTTAGAATCAGATAATAGGCAAGCCCAGCTCTTGCAAAGCCAACTTCTTAAATAGGAATGCGCCCCACACGGTAATGTTCCATTATCCTTGTCCCAGTGATACAAGGAAAGGAGGAAAGGCAAGATGGGGAGAGACGGCAGGGTGAAACCGCAGAAGCAGAGGTGCCAAGAGCAGCCATGGGAGAAGTGTTATGCTGCAGCAGGGAGCGACAGTGAAATAAATGCATGGAGTTTGTCAGCTCTTTTCCACACAGAATTCTAGCTGGCTCTGACATTGTCCTCCCCATTCAGAGGGCTCTTTGTCAGAAACTTCTGTGTTTCCTAGGCAATTTGGGGACACCAGGCTAGAAAGACCTTGCTTGGGAAGACTTTTATTTTGAATTCCTGCACCAAGGAAGAGTTTGGAGGGGAATGGGCTAAGGGTTTACATTCCCCCCATCTATAAGGGGACAACTGTTTTAATGCACCATATAGAATAGAATAGAATTCTTTACTGGCCAAGTGTGATTGTACACACGAGGAATTTGTCTATGGTGCATATGCTCTCAATATAAATAAGGAGAATAAAATACATTCAAGAATAAAAAGATACAACACTTAGTGATAGTCAAGGTTACTAATAAGCTGTCAAATCGTACTAGGAAACAAAAAAAACAATATAAATTGAAAGATACAATCAACATGGTTATAGTCATAAATGAGGAGTGAGAGATACTAGGAAGGAAGAGAAGAATATTAGTAATACATTCTTAGTAAATTATTTGACAGTGTTGTGGGAATTAGTTGCTTAGCAGAGTAATGGCATTCGGGGAAAAAATGTCCTTGTGTCTAGTTGTTCTGGTGTGCAGTGCCATATAGCCTCGTTTTGAGGGTAGAATGTGAAACAATTGATGTCTAGTATGTGAGGGGGTTTAGATATTTTCTCAGCTCTTTTTTTGATACAATATAATATACAATTATTATGTATATTGTGCAATATACAGGTCCTCAATGGAAGGCAGATTGGTAGCAATTGTTTTTTCTGCAATTCTAATCATTCATTGAAGTCTATGTTTGTCTTGTTTGGTTGCAGAGCCAAGCCAAATGAAACATCAATATCCTCTCGATGTTTCATTTGCCTTATCCACAAAAAACTCACCTCTTAACCACTCCGGTGTAAAAATCATGCTTTTCCTCTTCTCCCAACATGACTATTACACAGCATACTTCATCTACACGGCAGTATAGCTGATCTGGGATCGGAGTAATCCCTGCTTTAGACTGTTGCAGACATGGCGGCTTCCTTCTGGCCTATGTAGCATTGCCCCCTGACCATCATGGCTTAGCTTGGGTTGCAGGCTAATCCTTGGCTTCTTCAGAGGCAGCTGCCCATACAATGCATGGCTGGTATTTTTCAAAGTGGTTGGGAGATTTCACACATGTTCTGCAGACACCTGGATTTAGTAGTCCTTTGAGAGAAGACTAGGCCTGTGTTTAAGAAGCCAAAATCTCAGTTTAAGTTGGAAAAGAGACCTGGCTTCTGCCAGCTCTAAGTTGCTGACTATGTCACCAATGAGCACATTACAGCTGTATTGCTTTCAAAGAATTTTGCATGGCCATAGTTAATGTTTTTATTATTTGGAGGTAAGAAGTTCCATTTTGCTACAGCACTTTCTAAATATCCCATCCATATGCACACTACAGGTAGTCCTCCACTTACAACCATAATTGGATCTCAAATTTCTGTTGTTAAATGAGATATTTGTTAAGTGGGTTTTGCCCGCTTTTACGACTTTTCTTGCCGCATTTGTTAAGTGAACCACTGCAATGGATAAGTCAATAACCCGGTAGTTAAATGAAACCTGGCTTTCCCATTGACTTTGCTTGTGAGAAGGTTGGAAAAGGAGATCACATTACCCTGGGACACTGCAAATGTCATAAATATGAACCACATGCTGAATTTGGATCACATAATCATGGACATACTGCAAAGGTAGTAACTGTGACAAAAAAACATCATAAACTTTCAATTTTCAATTTCAATTTTATAAAATTTGTATGCCACCCACTCCCTTGGGACTCTGGGCGGCTTACAGACAGATAAAAAAGCATTAAAAAAAATTAAAAGTAAAAAAATACAATTGTTAAAATTAAACATCATCCATTCAGTCTAAGTGGGGCTGTACATTGATCAACAGCCCCAGGCCTGCCGGAACAGCCAGGTCTTAGTGGCTTTACGGAAGGCCGAGAGAGTGGTAAGGGTCCGGATGTCTATGGGTAGATCATTCCACAGGGCCAGCGCAGCTACAGAGAAGGCCTTCCCCCGGGGGACTGCCAGCTGGCATTGTACGGTCGACGGTACCCGAAGGAGGCCCAACCTGTGAGATCTTGTTGGTCGTTGGGAGACATGTGGCAGGAGGCGGTCTCTCAGGTAGCCAGGTCCTAAACCATGTAGGGATTTAAAAGTAACGACTAGCACCTTGAAGCGCGTTCGGAGACCAATAGGGAGCCAGTGCAGCTCGCGGAGGATGGGTGTAACATGGGTGTATCTAGGTACACCCAGTATCGCTCGCGCGGCTGCATTCTGGACCAACTGCAGTCTTCGAACACTCTTCAGGGGCAGCCCAATGTAGAGCGTGTTACAGTAATCCAGTCTAAGCTACATTTTTCAGGGCTCTTGTAACATTGAACAGTCACTACTGTATATACTCGAGTATAAGCCTAGTTTTTCAGCCCACTTTTTGGGCTGAAAAAAGCCGCCTCGGCTTATACTCGAGTCAGTGAAAAATTTGCCCAAAATGGAGGAGAAAAAGGGGTGGGGCCATGCCGCTGGGTGACACTCGTGAATGGCCCAGTGCCCCTGTGAGTTTCCCCTCCCTCTGTGTCAGTTTGCCGCGCAGCGCGCACCGCACCATCCCCCTCTCCTCACGGTCTAATGTAATGCAGGGCTGTCTTACGATTCCCCTTCCTCCCCCTCCTGCCGCTCTGCAACGATGTCCCACCTCCTCCTTGTTATGGCAAGCAGCCACATAGTGATGTCCCACCTCCTCTGGTACAGTGATCCAATGATAGGAATCACTGTGCCGTGTGTCATAGGAGGCGGGACATCGCTCCCGCGGCTGCACGGGACATCATCATCACAGTGGGACATCAGCATCATGAGGTGAGTGAAGTATTTCATTGAATACACCGCTAGTTTACTGTTTTTCTTTGAAATAAATATTCAAAAACATTATTGGTATCTATTTTTATTTTTGAAATTTACCGGTAGCTGCTGCATTTCCCACCCTAGGCTTATACTCGAGTCAATAACTTTTCCAGTTTTTTGTGGTAAAATTAGGTGCCTCGGCTTATATTCGGGTCGGCCTATACTCGAGTATATACGGTAAATGAACTGTTGTTAGTTGAGGACTACCTGTGCTACCATTTCCTTGCAGTACTACTCAAGGATGGAACTCATTTGTTAATGCTTCATCATCTAACCACCTCTACCAAACCTAAAACTGTTTCAGACTGTTACGAGTCCTATTCAAAAATAGCCTACCTGATGAGCCTCCAGCAGAGAGCACCTCCATTCCTGTGATCTGATGATCCACTTGGGAAATAGCTTAACCTGTCCTTCAAACCATCTGCCTCTACTCACGTAGACCCACCCCAAACACCTGTTGCAGAGTATCCTTTTCCTTGCTAGCAGTTGGTGCTGTTTGGAAGGGAAATCCAAAGCCAGGAGAATCCACTCATAAGGAGAACATCATTCAGTGATGTCATTGCCAAGAAAAAAATAGGGCTCAGTCCATTTTAAGACCAATGTATTTCTCTGCTGGCTGAAGAACTGATTATTTTCAACTTCTGTCTGTGTCCTTAAATGGCTCCCTTCAACTCTGCAACTTAACAATTAGCAAGCTAGCTTGGCAAAGTTCAGATTTTTCCTTTACTTGAGCATAGTTCAAAATTTCTTTCCTTGAGTTCAGACTCTTTAGACCAGAGGTCAGGAAGTGGGACTCTCCAAAGCCTGCTGAATTTCAACTCTTGCATCCCTCCCATTGAGGGATTAACATTAATACTGATGCTGTGTAGGAACATGACAGATTTTGGCTCAGCAGTATTTGATTCCTTGCCCTTGCCCTAGGGAGTTGAATGTTACAGGAAGTATAGCATCTTTCTTACATTAGTTGGAGTACCCCCTCTTTTTCAAGTTTCCATGTGAGCCAAGTTCCAAGTTGCTGCTTTAAGAGTCGTGTCACTTTAATGAGTGGATTTCATAAAGCAATGACATCGTTCTCAAGCTTGTGCAGAAGCTGGAGGATTTTATTTTAAGGAATAGCAGAGAGATGCTCCATTTGCATGAGGTCTAAATTGTTTTTCTAATCCACTTTTGAAGGGCACAACCCTAGGAGATCTCATAGCATAGTTTATGGTTTGTGATTCCATCAGGGTTTTTTTTATGCTTGTATGTTCTTTTTATAGTTTTAGGTAATTCCTTATGGTACAAATGGAGTTATAAAAGCTAAAGTCAGTAAATGCATTCAGATGCTGGGAGGGAGAGAGAGATGGGGAGAGGGAGAGAGAGGACAACAAAAACCAACTGTTTTCTACACTCACACAAGACCAACAGAAAAATAAGCCCTAATCAAATTATATATAATATAATTTGTAGATTTGCATGGGTGTAGATATGCTGGTCTTGTTGTATTCGGGTCTTTTCCCATGTAAGATTGAGATTGTCTTTGCAACATTTTGGCGAGGTCTCCCAACATTTTAAGAAATCCCAAAGACAAAATCCAGCTAGAAAACCAAGGACTCTGCGAAATACCATGCAAAATCTGCCCGGCAACATACATAGGACAAACGAACAGGAGAATAAATGCACGCATCGCAGAACACACGAACGCAGTAAGAAAAAAAGAAAAACTTTCCTCCCTTTTCCTGCACCTAAAAGCTACAGGACATGAAATTAATTTTGAAGGAACCAGGTTAATCTCCAAAACTGAACACTTCAACAAGAGAATAATTATGGAAGCTATCGAAATAGAGAAACACCCCCACAACATGAATAAACATGAGGATACCTCCTGCCTACCAGACATCTGGAAACCAGCCCTAGTCAACAAACGAGACCCAGCCACCACCCAGGCATTACAACATGAAACAACAATGGACACACAGCCAGCACCAATCAGCACCAATCTACCAATCACTCCACTTACTGAAACAAAGCCAGCACTCCACACTTACCCACCAAGTTTTATAGAAAGACGGCAGCTCCAACCACCCTTTAAGCCCAAAACCCAGCCTGAAGATGGTGAGTGAGACCTTGCCGAAACCTTGCCAAGACAATCTCAATCTGACATGGGAAAAGACCCAAATAAAACAAGACCAGCATACCTACACCCATGAAAATCTATGAACACACACACACACACACACACACACATCTATATATGCATATCTATCTGTCTGTCTCTCTGTCTGTCTGTCTATTCCACCCAGTGGTGGGTTCCGCTACACTTACTTCCGTGACACCTCCGCGACACCTCTGTGATACTCCAGCTGTGCGGCGGAGCATTGCACAGGTGCCTTACACTCCATATGTGTGCACGGAAGCTCCAAAGAGCTCATATACAGGTAAGGAGCTCGGGTGGGCGGGTCCTCCGAACACTGTACCGGAATGGTACCCGATGCTCCCGGCCTGCAACCCACCACTGATTCCACCAAAATAGATGTTGATCCCCACTTGCAGAGAAAGAATCTTTCAGTTGTACACATCTAGAAGCTATATATTGTTATTTGAAGATGTGTTATTTGGTAGGATGGTGAAAAAGAGTCAAAAGCAGTCAGAGACGCTTTACAGAATACTAGTGGACAAATAAAGCCTTCCTCTTGAAATTGTCAATGCAGCAGCATTTTCTGTCAAATCAGTGCAGCTGATTTGAAAGTTGCTCCCGGCAGTTTGTGTCTGTGTGTGTATGTGTGTGCAAAGCCACTGCTATGGCAGACCTGCTGCAGCCTGGAAAATGACACAGCTACTTCAACAGTTCAGTTGGAAGTGCATTGTTTGTATTCCCATGTGTTGCAAAAAAAACCCCACTTCTTTCACTTCTACAAGCCCTGTTCCATTGCCGATCACCTCCCATAGACCGATTCGATCACACAGGTTAGGTCTCCTCCGGATTCCATCTGCCAGCCAATGTCAGCTGGCGATTCCCTGGGGGAGAGCCTTCTCTGTTGCAGCGCCAGCCCTCTGGAACGATCTCCCCGTGGAGATCCGGACCCTTACTACCCTCCCAGCCTTCCGCAAAGCTGTTAAGTCCTGGCTGCTCCAGCAGGTCGGGGGGCTCTCGTAATATTCAGCCCCCCGGAGATTGTGACTGTTGTATATTTTAATGTTGTTTGTGTATTATTCCCCTCCCTTGTTTTATTGTAAGCCGCCCGGAGTCCTTCGGGAGTGGGCGGCATACAAATCAATAAAAAACTATAAAACTAAACTATAAACTATAGTCCTGATGTATTGGATCTCAGCTGCAAGGCACTTAGGAGACAATAGGAATTTTAATCCAAACCTTTAGGAGGAAATCAAGTTACTCCTTTTGTTCCACCTCTAGAAAAGAATGGGATCTTTTTCAAATACAGCAAAGAGCTTAGGTGGAATTTATTTTTTAAAGAAAATAGCAATATTTTTCTAAAGATCCAGCTCCTACCAAGTTGTGGGGGAAAATAGGAAACTCAAAAAGCAAGACAAAGCATTATCGAGGCAAAGCTTGGTGAATGCAAGCCAGGGAGCAGTTTTGATCAGGAAACCACAAGTCAGGAAGTTCATTTGCTGCTCAAAAATAACTTGCCACTGTAACTCCCTCTACCTCCCCTGCGGCTCATAAGACAAAACCAATGCCAGGAGCTACAATCTAAGGCAAATTAGAAAGACTGTATGTGTATACATAGATTCTGATAAGTTGGTATTTGATTTATAGGAGAACCGAAGGAACTGGAAAACAGATGTTTTTTTCATATGGCAAAGCATATTAAGATAATCTTGAGAGGAGAATTATATCCAACAAGAAACTTGACATTGCTTGCTATATCAAGCTTCCTATGTCTATGCTACGTTCCAACCTAAGCATAGTAGACAAAATTATCTGCTATAACATTCTACCTGTAAACAACTAGTTCAACTTCAGCTGCAATAACATATGGGCAAACAATAAATACAAACTCAAAGTTAATTGCTCCAAATTCGATTGCAGAAAGCAATAGAGTGGTCAATGCCTGGAACACTCTACCTGATTCCGTTGCTAGTTCCTCAAACCCCCATATCTTTAACCTTAAACTGTTCACCATTTCTTAAGAGGTCCCTAAGGAGGTGGGCATAAGTGCACCAGTGTGCCTACCGTCCCTGTCCTACTGTCCCCATTGATATATACTCATTTTATGTGTTCATGGCCATGTTATACTTATTTATTTATTTTTTTAATATTTATTTTTATTTTTAGTTTAAAACTAACACAACATCCTTCTTTACATGCTGTAGAAAGTGTATTAGTTGGTTACAAAAAGACTTTCGTGCATTTCTTCCACAGTCAACAAACATAATTCATATAAACTCAAGTATTTTAACTCAAATATTTATACATGTTGCCATCATCATATCTCCATTTTCATTTGACTATAACTGTTTAAACATCCTTCATCATAAAATATACCAAGGTTTAATACATAACCACATACTGGCCTTTCATTTACTATTTATAAAATCCTCCACTAACATTAAATCCTTATGTCCTATTCTAGCTAAACATCCATAATATTTAATAACAAAATTTTCTAATCCTCCTTTCCAAACCACTCTTTAGAATTTACATCCAGTTTCCTTATGTTATACACATATCTATATATACGTTGTTATTCTTGTCCCTCCTTTATTTAACTATATCCTGTATCATAACATTTCCCCCTAATAATCAAAACTTTAACTGTATCTAACTTAGTTCTTTTTTTAATTAACCTTTATATATAATCCAAAGGGATTTCTAATCTTCCTTACATGGGTACCATTCAATATTCATATCCAATTATACTCATCATAACACTTCACATTGTATACATTAGTAACATTATCAATTATTTATTTAAACTATATCTATTGTCAATAAATTTCATGAAGTTTAACTAGTTTTAAATTATATTCTTCCATCTATCAACCTGTATCTTTCCAATAGCAAAACAGACTCATATCTTTTGCCATTTGTGGTGCCAGTCCTCTAATCATCTCCTTGATCAACTTTGTATGGACTCCTCTTAGCAACTCCTTGCTTATAAGATCTCTCATGTAATCTCAATGCCCTTCTTCTGTTTCCTTAGTCAGCTTATCTTTGATTGTCAGTAGTGTTATCAATGCTATTGCTAATAAAATTTCTCTCTTTAAATCCATAGATTCTTTGGTTTTTTCTTCTTCTGTATCTTGCCATCTGGGATAGATTTCCCCTCCATTTAATACCTCTTTCAGTATTCCACTCTTTCCATTTTCAGAGACAAACCAATCACCATAAATATCAGCAAATTTAATCTTTTTATATTCATTTTCCACTTCATTTTTTTGGGTTTTAACCACCACGTTTTCCATTTGCTAAACATCCTCAACTTCTTCATCATATTTTGCTGTTAGATGCTCTAAATCTTCCAGCTCTTCTCTATCCTCTCATATGTATTTGATAATTTCTGTATTTCTGAAAATATCTTTTGCAAGCTTAAGGTTTGTTTCTGCTGTTGAAATTGTGCCATTATCTCCAGCTAACAAACACAGCTGCTCTAGCTTGGAAGGTTAATAAAATTAAGCATAGATTCACAAAAACGTTTTGTTTTCACTTTTCTCTGGTTAAAGATATACTTCAAAGGGACATCTGTATGCTTCCCTTCTTATAACTCTCTATAACCAAGCAGTGAGACCTTGTAGTGCCAAGCCAAAACAATCAGTGAAGAAAAAAAAGTGTTCCATTTCCAATACACAAACCTTCCAGCCTTCGAGTAGCAGTGTTATTGTTGCAAATTGGAGCATAGGAGCCGAGGTGGCGCAGTGGTTAGGGTGCAGTACTGCAGGCCACTTCAGCTGACTGTGATCTGCAGTTTGGTGGTTCAAATCTCACCAGCTCAGGGTTGACTCAGCCTTCCATCCTTCCGAGGTGGGTGAAATGAGGACCCAGACTGTGGGGGCGATATGCTGACTCTGTAAACCACTTAGAGAGGGCTGAAAGCCCTATGAAGCGGTATATAAGTCTAACTGCTATTGCTAAATTTCCTCTTTTTTTTGTATCTTTTTTGTATTTCAAATTAGAAAAAAGAGTCCAATTTTTAAATGGGTTAGGAGAACACCCCAGTAATGAAAGAGGAAATTTTTAGTCCATAGGTTACAGAGAATAATAAAATTAAAAAAAATAGAAGAAGAAAACTTAATCCATTCATTTTAAATAGGCTTGCATAAATTCCATCCATGAAGATAGCATTTAAGATAACCACTGTCCAAAACCATTCCAAATTTAATTCTGCTGCTTGAGTCTTCTGTTCTCCAATTTAAATTAATTGTAAGTTTTTTATAGGCAGTCTCTTTTTAAAAGAGTAAAAGTTCCTCACCAGCTGGAAACACTTTCTCTTTCCATATCCTTCCGTTTTGGAGCCGCCCTGACTTCGTCAGCCTTGGCTGGATTTTTTGCCGCCGGCTTGAAGAACTTTTCTTGCATCAATCAGGGGCTTTGTGGTGTCCCTGAGGTCAGCAAGACGTATTCTTCCTGTTCACCATCTCTTCGGGACGGTTTAGATCCGATTGGACACCCAGCGGCAAAAGTATCGGCTGCGGTCTTGGAGCATCAAGACCGCACGTCCATATCGTCGCGACGTTGGCTCCTCCTCCTCCATGTTATACTTATTTATATCCATATATTTGTACCAATCTCATGCAAGAATATCCATGTCTATACTGTTACCTTGTACATGTTGACAAATAAATAAATAAAAGTAATGCAGAAAGGGCAATTAATTAGAGGAGCTAACAGGTTTCCTGCGCTTTCTAGGTGACCTGTTCCTATATTCCTATGAGGAAACAAAATGAACAAAAATAAACAGATAATGTATCTATTGGTTTGATCTTTGATATTGCCAGGCAACAGACCAAACAGGGATCCCTATGAGAGATATCTTTCTTATGCATCTCTCACCAATTCTGGTGTGTTTTACCAAGCACGGAGTTGGACAATACATGCTGTCCTTAACCCAGTGATCCCTTTCTCTGTTTATTTAATTTGTTTCCTGCTCTTTGTGGAAGTCTAAAGGACTATGTGCTGAAAACGTTTATGAGATCAGGGACGCTGATAATATTCACAGTGATAACAGTGATGACTAATAGATTTTTTAGCTCATAATATTAGCCTTTCGTGGAGAAAATTGTATCTATGTGGTCACCGGCAAATGAAAACAATTTGTTGGCACATAATCAATTCTTACTAAAATCCTATATCTTTCTTAGTAAAGAGGAAAACAATAATATGAATTTAAAATGCCTTCTTCAGCCAAAGACTAGTCCCTTTTCACTGTTCAATTTACAAAGAACTGCAAAGCAGTTCTAAACACTTAAGAACTGCTTCAGATGTTGCATTAAGACATTTTTTTAAAAAAAAGAAGTACCTTCTTTTATTCAATGTATCACAGTGGATGTGTTTAGGCAGTGCCGCATTTAGATGAAAAGAGGCCCTAGGCTATTCCACTTATGAGGCCCTTTCACCTCCCATTTTTAAGTTTGTAAATTACATGAGAGACAATAAAATACATCATTACTGTGATATATATCAATATATATCAATATATATATAGCTGGCCTCCCGACGGAGGGCGGCTCTGCTCTGCGGCAAAGGCAGCGAGGCCAGCCGCCTCCCCTGCTGCGCTCAGCTGCCCAGCTCGGCCCCCTCGCCCTCACCTGCCTGGCCACTGGTGGGCTCCGTGTCGATGGGGCAGCTACTGGGAGCGGCCACGCCTCTTGCCCGACCACCGGTGCCGGGAACGTGGGCAGGCTCCCCAACTGCCGCGGCGCTGGAACGATCTTAACCAATACATTTTTATGTTTGTTTATTAGTCGTATGCGTAGAATTTCTCCTTATTTTCGGTTCAGTGTTTTAGTGTTTAGAATAGTGTAATTTTAATTTTGCTAACAATTTGAATGTAGGCCCTCTTGATCTTGAGGCCCTAGGCTGAAGCCTAGTTAGGCTATAGGAAAATCCGGCCCTGTGTTTAGGCAACAACATGCAAAGTGAAAACCAGAGAAGCATTATTATAGATGAACAATGTGTATGAATCCAGTCATTGTGCAATCTGCTGTTTTTGACTTACCAATTTTTAACTGGATCTGTTCATTTTGGTTGTTATTCTTATTGCTTGCTTGATTGCACATCCTATCTATCTATCTATGTATCTATGTATCTATGTATCATCTATCTATCTATCTATCTATCTATCTATCTATCTATCTATCTATCTATCTATCTATCCATCCATCCATCCATCCATCCATCCATCCATCCATCCATCCATCCATCCATCCATCCATCCATCCATCCATCCATCCATCTATCTATCTATCTATCTATCTATCTATCTATCATCTTATCTATCACATTTCTGAACTGCCCAGTTCCCTCAAAGAAGGACTCTGGGTTGCATACAATAAAATAATAATAAAATTATTTATTTCATTATGTATAATGAAAAACGGTATACATAAAAGTTAAAAAAAATTAAAAGAGGCAGAAGTAATTAAACAATATTACAATTAGTTAAAAGGTGAATGGAGGAATTTCAGGCCACTAACCAGCCCCCACAGCTAGTCCTCTAAGTTCCCCATGCAAGGTCACAAAGCCATGTTCTGTCTCCTTTTCAGAAGGCCAGGAGATTGGGGGCTTTCTTAACCCCCAATATTCCATAGGGATATACGGTATCTTAAATCTTCTGCAAGCAGATTAGAAATTATGGATAGTCCTTGAGTTCCAATCATAGCGGAGCCTGCGCATTAAAACGGTCAGTCACATGTTAAGCAAATGCAATAGTTTAACTGCAAATGCCATGATTGTTAAGCAAATGCCAAATCATTGAGTGAACCCATCATTTACTATGGTGTGGTTTTGCTGAAACCACAAGTGCCAGATTTTGGCAAAACCATTGTAAAAATCTGGTTACATGACCGTGAGATACTGTAAACGGCTGTAAATGAGGAAATGTTGTTGAGTGCCCAAAATGTGGTCATGTCGAGGGTGGGGGAGGTAGCCTTCAGAAGTTCAGATTTAGGTCGTAAGTCTTCTTATTCAGTTAGGTTGCAATTTTGAATGGTTGCTCAGTTGTAAGTTGAGGACTACTTGTATACATACCCTATCTACAACCCACATATACATATTTTGTGTATACATATACATATGGCTATGATTTTCCCAGTTGCAATGTATGGCGGTGAAAGTTGGACCATAAGGAAGGCTGAGCACCAAAGAATTGAGGCATTTGAACTATGGTGTTAAAGAAGACTCCTGCGAGTCCCTTGGATTGCAAGGTGATCAAACTGATCAGTCCTAGAGGAGATCAACCCTGACTGTTCTTTAGAAGGCCAGATCCTGAAGATGAAACTCAAATACTTTGGCCACCTAATGAGAAGGAAGGACTCAATGGAGAAGAGCCTAATGCTGGGAAAGACTGAGGGCAAAAGAAGAATGGGATGACAGAGAATGAGGTGGCTGGATGGAGTCACTGAAGCAATAGGCGTGAGCTTAAATGGACTCCAGAGGAAGGCCTGGAGGAACGTTATCCGTGCTGAAGCACCATCAGTCTTTTGTGGGGCTCTTGAAGCCACATTAATGCCCCAAATGAATATTCATGTATGCATATTCTCCTTTTTTTTAACTAAACAGATATCTGTATGGTATCTATGAACATTTGAATATTTTACTAACAAAAGAAAGTTTGCCCCCAGAAGTGGTGGGTGCCCCAACACTGGCGGTTTTTAAGAAGAGATTGGGTAGCCATTTGCCTGAAATGGTTTAGGGTTTCCTGCTTGAGCAGTGGGTTGGACTAGAAGACCTCCAAGGTCCCTTCCAGGTCTGTTATTTTGTTAAAGTCAAACTCTGATTATCTTTATACAGAAGTAGTTTCATGGGAACCTTGCATAGAATAGCCCGTTTGGTGTAAGAATTTTATATGGTGTTTTTTATTTCTTTCTGACCTTTCATTTCATGTTTTCCAAACAAGATATCACATCTATAATGGTACAGCTTAGATTTTTGTCCAGTTTTTAAGAAGAATTTCTCCCAATTTTTAAAGCATAAAAGACTACAGACAGAGAGTGTGTCTTCAGCGTTTAGAATTGCCATAGCAACATTATAATAGCGTCTTATCATGCAAAGATGCCTAAATGTGTTTGAGTAAAGTTATACAATAATTAAATATAATGTAGTCTTTAA
Organism: Thamnophis sirtalis; assembly: GCF_051295495.1. Classification (NCBI taxonomy): domain Eukaryota; kingdom Metazoa; phylum Chordata; class Lepidosauria; order Squamata; family Natricidae; genus Thamnophis; species Thamnophis sirtalis. Next base: position 18,813,763 of record NW_028261381.1, read on the forward strand.
TGCCAAGCCTCTAAAACTGGAAATCTGAGCAAAGGGAGATGTTGGAATTCAAGGCAGCTCTTTGACTTAGTAATTTCCTTCCCGCAGCCCATAGCATGATTTGATCTGCCATAAAATTATTTAATATACTGATGCAGATATTTCAAGATTTCAGAGAAAGGCACTTTTGTTTTCATCCCCTCAAGACCTCACTTTATTTTGAATGATGCATTCAATATTAATAGACTTTTCCTTATTATAGATGCTCATATAGATCGCTACATTTCTGTTGGCTGTCTGGCTGCTTGCTGTTTATTAAAATCTAACTTAAAGTATGGCTTTTCTTATCTTTAGTGTTGGTTCTGCCCCTTATTATGTAGTACTCAAAAGACACTCAGCTAGCATGTAGGTTTCATTAGAAAGATTTTAGATTGACGTCCATGGAGTATTTTTTGAAAAAATTACAATACCTTACCACAGAATTTAAGTGTTGAACAGCAGTACCCTGAACCGGAGGAAAAGCAGGGATGAAATGCTACCTGTTCACTCGAACCGGTAGTAAAAAAAAAATGCTTTAAAAAGTAAAAAAAAAAGTTCCAACCATCAGCTGTGTGACAATCAGCTGTCCTGCGCCATTGGGACTTTTCAAAACTTTTTTAAAGCATTTTTTTTACTAGATCAGCTGTGCGACAACCAGCTGTGCCTGATTGTCTGTGAGGTTCCTGCTTGTTGCAGGGGCCATTTTGTGTGAAGTCCAGCTGCTTTTGCATAGTGTGTCAGTTAGTTGTGCAGCTTTTGTGTTATTTTTGTGTAAAGTGTGATAGTTGGTTTTTGAGCTCTCTGTGACTCTGTGAAGTTCCAGCTTCTGTGTTATTTTTGTGTAAAGTGTGATAGTTGGTTTCTGAGCACTCTGTGAGGTTCCAGCTTTTGTGTTATTTTTGTGTAAAGTGTGATAGTTGGTTTTTGAGCTCTCTGTGACTCTGTGAGGTTCCTGCTTGTTGCAGGGGCCATTTTGTGTGAAGTTCAGCTGCTTTTACATTGTGTGTGAGTCGGTTGTGCAGCCACGCCCACCCAGTCACATGACCACCAAGTCAGACCCACCAAACTACGCCCAAAGAACGGTAGGGAAAATTTTTTAAATTTCACCATTGAGGAAAAGGATTTTTTTAAAAAAAATCTTCCCCAAATGGGATTTATTCATTATGAGTGCATTCCCTCCAACTATGAAATAAAACTTTCCAATTTGACTCCTGCTCATTTGAAATTGATTACCAATTGTGCCAATGTAAAAACATATTTGCCCAACAGGTTACCTGTTAAAAACTCAGATAACTGTTGGATTATATAATACTGAAACCTGAAAGATCAGCGAGTTACCCAAGCAAAATTTGAAATCTGCAATATGGAACACAAACTTGAACCAAATCAAATCTTATAATTGCTTACATAGGAATACATGTCATTTAATTAAATGGTGCTGGGCTGTTCATTTGCCACCTGCTATGTTCATTTTAAGACAACAATATTATTATACCTTCTCCCCTGCTACTTCTCTCTCTTTCCCTCTGCCTTCCTGGTTGACAATCCAGGTTAATGAAGATGTCTTGAAAATTCAAATACTTGCTTATAGTTTTCTGATGTTTTGGTTGCTCTGTATGAAATATTGTTCAATCGTGGGTTTTGGAACATTAAAATTTCTTGAAATCGTGCTTCCAACTTTGCATTTGTATGATTTGCTTGTCATATAGATAGAGCAAAGTGGGGCACCATGACAGTACTGTGTTTCCCAGAAAATAAGACAGGGTCTTATTTTCTTTTGATCACCGAAATAGGCGCTTGGCTTTATTTTCAGGGAGGTCTTATTATTTTTGAGGTGCAGGAGGTGGCGAGCATGGTCACCTCATGGCTGCTGCTGTGTTGCAATATTTTTAGGGAGGGCTTATTTTTGGAGGAGGGCTTATTTTAGCACATGCGCTCAAAAGCCCGATTGGGCTTATAATCTGGGGAGGTCTTATTTTCTGTGAAATAGGGTATCACCTTCTACAAAGGAATGATAAGACCAGGGGTGGGTTTCTCGCCCCGTTCCAACCGGTTCGGTTGGAACAGGGCCGGCGGCGTCCTCGTACACGCGCGCAGTGCATGCATGCGTACTAGCGTCTGTGCGATGCTCCAGCTGCTCCTGGAGGATCGCGCAGGCACTGTATGCATCCTGCGCATGCGTGGAAGCGCAGAACTCGTCAAAACCAGGTAAGAAATGTGGGCGGGCGGGTGGACCCTTCGGCGTTCCCGGAAGTTACTTACTTCCGTGTTCGCCGACCAACCGGTTTGCGGGGACCGCCGCGAACCACCTGAAACCCACCCCTGTATAAGACCCTGGGATCCTATTTCCTTTTTGTCAGAACTTGGAGACGCAAGTTGGTACAAACAAAATGGACTTAGAACTTAAAGGACTCTGAGCCCAGAAATTGCTTTAAGTGCAGGTAGTATTAATTTACGACTACAATTGAGTCCAAAATTCTTGTTGCTAAGTTGTTAAGTGAAATTTGCCCCATTTTGCAACTGTTCTTGCCACAGCTGTTAAGTGAATCACTGCAGTTGTTCAGTTAGTAATAAGGTTGTTAAGTGAATCTGGCTTCCCCATTGACTTTGCTTGTCAGAAGGTCGCAAAAGGGGATCGCATGACCCGTGGACACAGCAGCAGTCATAAGTATGTACCAGTTGCCAAGCATCTGAATTTTAACCACATGATCATGGGGATGCTGCAATGGTTGTAAGCGTGAAAAATGGTCATAAGTCACTTTCTCTGTGTTAAATGCAGTAATAGATGGTTAACAGAAGGATTACTGAAGAGGGATTTGATGATTAGTGTGACTTTTAGCTTAACCTGTTGACTGTCCTTATTTTATGTGAGAGTGTGTGAGTGTGTATACACACACACCCCTATATAGTGTGTATTTGTGGATGGATGGATGGATAGATAGATAGATACATAGATAGGATAATTGTTTTTTCTTCTTTTCAGCATCCATCTATATGTTTAATGTTAAGTTTATGTGATATTTGGGTCACCTCTTCTCCTTTTTTGTACAGATCTTTTTTGTTGATGTTAGTGCTGGACATATGTTTTTGTGTTGTTTTTCACCTTTTATGATAAAACAAAATAAATATACTTGAACGAAATAAATATATTTAAACAGGGGGAGAAAAGGTCACCAAAGGTGTTGAGGATAAGTTGTAAGTTGAGGATGACCTATAATCAATTGGAAGGTGCTCTTAGTCCTCCAATGACAAGCTCGCCCCCAGCCAAATCCACTCTTAACTCAATCTTTCCTTCTTTTAACAGTATAAATTGGGCTGATTATTCAGCTAATTGGAATCCTACATTTATGTTGCTCTACAATAAAAAAAACCCTCTCAAGTTATTGCTGCCTTCATGTGAATGGAACCTGTCCCAGCTACCCAAGGATTTTGGAAATATCCTTGCTGGCAGGAAAGCTGCTCTATATACCTTTAGATTCTCCATAGGAGCTGGTAATATTTTCAGGCCTGGATTTATTTCCGTTTACTTTTTTAAATCCATGATTAGGTATAAGTTAGTGACAATGGTGAAATTCAAATTGTTTTACTACCGGTTCTGTGGATGTGGCTTGGTGGGTGTGTCAGGGGAAGGATAGTTTAAAATTTCCATTCCCACCTCACTCCAGGGGAAGGATACTGCAAAATCCACATTCCCACCACACTCTGAGGCCAGCCAGAGGTGGTATTTGCCAGTTCTCCAAACTTCACAAAATGCCTGCTACTGGTTCTCCAGAACCAGAGGTGGGTTCCTACCGGTACGGTATGGTTTGGCCAAATAGCTAGTAACTCCGGTGGACACATGACCCTATCGGTTCTATCGGCGATGGGATAGGTGCTACCATCTTGTTTTTTGCTTCTGCGCATGCACAGAAGCATTTTTAAAACTTCTGCACATAAGCACATAGCACGGATCAAGCATGCGCGCGCCGGAGTGCATCCCTGAGCGAACCGGCAGTAAAAGAAGCCGGAACTTACTCCTGTCCAGAACCTGTTAGAACCTGCTGAATTTCACCCCTGGTTAATAACCCAGTAATGTAGTGATGTAGCAGGGAGAGGCTGACATTTTCACTCTGGATTTTTTTTTGAATGGGAACAGACTTTGTGCTATTGCAGGTTTATAAGGGATTTTTTTTTAAAAAAAATGAAACCTAGTGGAAGCTTAATCCTACCATTTTATGCCTTCTTGGTTCCCTCCCCATTGCCCAAAATTATTCCACCCAAACTCAACATTTTGGTTTGGGGGGGGAGGGATCAACCAACTCTAGGCCATGAATGCCGGTTCCACCACAAATCCGTGAAGCCCTTATCCGCGGAGACATAAGCGTGAAGACTAATTCGCACCGTTCTAAGCGCTAAGGAAAAACGCGACCCTACCGCGATGACATAATCGCGGAGGGCAAATCCGTGCATTCCCAAGCACTCAGTACCCTAAACCTAACCCTAATCCTAACCCTAACCCTAACCCTAAACCTAACCCTAAACCTAACCCTAAACCTAACGCTAAACCTAACGCTAAACCTAATGCTAAACCTAACCCTAAATCTAAACCTAACCCTAAAACAAACCCCTAAACCTAATCCTAACCCTTACCTTCATTGAAATCGGCTTTCTGCCGCGGCGCCGTTTTAAAGCGCCCTTCTGTTGCCACGCTGTCGTGGCGGTGATGACGCGTGGTGATGACATCGCGGCTTTAGCGCCGTGATTTTATCACCGCGGTTTTGACGAGCGCGGTTTTGTCGTGCCACGATGAATGCCCCTCCCTGACCTACGATGGTGAAAAAACCATTGGGCCTCATCAAATGAATTTGAATATTTGTAATGAGAGACAGAAGAGTAAACTAACAAACAAGAAACCCTCCTTAGTTGGTGTCTCTCACCACCATTTTTGGTCAATTTGTTCTCAATATGTCTCCCAAATGAAACGCTTCTGGGCCATCTGATTCCACTTTTGATAAGATTTCCAGGGCCTGGGAATTATTTCACTGCTTACTCTGATGTGCTGTCCAGATGTTTCTCTTCACTTTGGTTCTGCAGTCTTTCTAGCGGCTATTTCAACATACTTCTCCTAAATGAGATTAGCTGTGTTGTGAATTCTTTGCGGCATACAGTTATTTATTGTATATTCTTAATTAGCCTGTTTGTTTAACCACCATCATAAGGCAATTTGGGAATGTGTGCATTTGATGGCCGGAAGACGATCGTTTATAATATTGGAATTTTAATATGTTTTTAAAACCAAAAAATAGCATAGAATAGAATAGAATAGAATAGAATAGATTAGAATAGAATAATTTATTGGCCAAGTGTGATTGGACACACAAAGAATTTGTATTTGGTGCAGATGCTCTCAGTGTACATAAGGAGAATAAAATACATTCATCAAGAATAAAAAGATACAACACTTAGTGATAGTCAAGGTTACTAATAAGCTATCAAATTGTAGTAGGAAACAAATAAAAACAATATAAATTGAAAGATACAAGCAACATGGTTATAGTATTAGCCTAGCATTTAGGTCCGTCTTCAATATGGGATCATTTTTAGGTCTTTTTTCCAATACTTCTGACAAAAGAAATCCCCGTGGCATCTTGTGGTTGGTGAAGACTATCCCAAAGAAGCTAAAGCAAATAAATTGAAGGGAGGTGGGGGGAATAGAAGGTTCCGACTTCCCCTTGAAGAAGAGGAACAAATGTTGGTGCTTGCCAATCTCAGTCAGACGCCCTAAGCTGTAATGGGAAGTAAAGGTAATTTTGAGGAACAGGAGGGAGAGCTGCAGCCGAGGCAATGACCAGATAAAAGAAATCTGAGCCCTGGGCAGAAATGTAATTTAAGAAATCATCTCAAGCTTGACCCACTCTAGTTCTCCTGCAGGTAAACCGAAGGAGGGAAAAGTGCAAGTGGACTTGCAGGATTCTGTCACTGTAACCTTATCATAAAAATAGTACAGGCATGCTCAACTTATAACAGTTCCCTTAGCGACCATTGAAATAAGTGACTCACGACCATTTTTTACACTTATGACCATTGCAGCATCCCCATGGTCATGTGATTTATATTTGAATGCTTGATAACTGATTCACATTTGTGACAGTTGCAGTGTCCGGGGGGGGGGGATTGTCATGTGATTCCCTTTTGCGACCTTCTGACAAGCCAAGTCAATAGGGAAACCAGATTGACTTAACAACTTGCTACTAATTTAACAACTGCAGTGATTCACTTAACAAATAGCTATCACACCTAGTCTTATATACCGCTTCATAGTGCTTTAGAGCCCTCACTTTACAGAGTCAGCATGTTGCCCCCAACAATCTGGGTTTTACCCACCTCGGAAGGATGGAAGGCTGAGCCAACCTTGTGCCAGACAGAATCGAACTCCTGGAGTGAGCAGTGAGTTAGCCTGCAGTACTGCATTCTAACCACTGTGACACCACAGCTCTGTTAGCAATAGCAATAGCAGTTAGACTTATATAATGCTTCATAGGGCTTTCAGCCCTCTCTAAGAGGTTTACAGAGTCAGCATATCGCCCCCACAGTCTGGGTCCTCATTTCACCCACCTCGGAAGGATGGAAGGCTGAGTCAACCTTGAGCCGGTGAGATATGAACCGCCGAACTGCAGATAGCAGTCAACTGAAGTGGCCTGCAGTACTGCACTCTAACCACTGCGCCACCTCGGCTCTGTTGGCAAGAATATGGCCAGAAAAGTCATAAAATGGGGCAAACCCCACTTAACAAATTTCTCACTTAGCAACATAAATTTTGGGCTCAACTGTGGTCGTACGTTGAGGATTCCTTGTATTAAAATTCAAGACTTTGGTTTCCCAATCTGGTTTACCTGGCATAGGCCCCATACTGGACAGGACAGGCTGAAGGACACCTGCAGTCCTAATCATACATTGAGGAGGAATCATAGTCAGGCCAGGGCTGATGTTTGCTGTTCCCCACTGACAGCCATTGAGGATAGTGAGGAGGCCTTGCAAGGGTAGTAGTAGTAGCCCTCAGCCCTCTGACTGGATGTTCCTTCAACTCACAGTTGACTCAGGTGGAGGAAAGGGATGAGCCCAAGCAGTGGTGTATTAACCGTTAAACAGACTAAGCACATGCTTAGGGCATCAGGCCGAAAGGGGCACCAAAAAGTTGAGAAAGGAAAAAAAACCAATGAAGCTTGGCTTTCTTTGTACAGTATATACAAAGGGGGAGGGGGCCCCAAGATTTGTCAATGCTCTGGGCACCAGTGAGCCTTAATCCGCCACTGAGCCCAATACAGAGCAATGAGCCAGGGCCAGGGCTTCTGGGAGATGTATGAAGGAGATACCACTGTCTGGCGCTTCAATGCTTCTGCATCACAATTGGCTTCCATAATTCTTTTGCAGGGCCCAGTGGCTTGGTTCCTCCATGCAAGAGTTTTCTAACACACTCCTAGCTCCAGAGTCAAAACAGTATTACACAGACATCACCAGCGCCTAGGAAAAATTGCAAAAATGCAGGAGCATTTCCTGGAAGTATCTTGTACTTTTAAAAACATAGCCATAACATCCTTCAGTTTCAACTCACTGGGGATTTTTGTATCTAAATTTTTTGTATCAGTGCCACAATTCTCAGATGTACAATTCTTAAATGTAAGACTTCTGATTCTAACCTTAGTATGTTTAGAAACTTGAATGGCAAGGTAAGTTATGAACCAGAGGTGGGTTCCTACCAGTTCGCACCAGTTTGGTAGAACCGGTTCGTCAAATCTACCAAACCGGTTAGAAGAGATTCCACCAGTGGACCCGGAAAGCAGGCCACACCTACAGAAGAGGTTTCAAAAAGTTTTGAAACCCACCACTGACACACACAAACACACACACACACACACACACACAGACTCACACAGAGAGAGAAAGAGAAAGAAAGGAAGAAAGAAATAAAAGAAAAAAAGAAAGAAAAAGTGAGAGATGAAAGAAAAAAAGGAAAAAGGGACAGAGAGACAAAAGGAAGGAAAGAGAGAGAGAGAGAGAGAGAGAGAGAGAGAGAGAGAGAGAGAGAGAGAGAGAGAGAGAGAGAGAGAGAGAGAGAGAGAAAACACATGGCCGGCAAGCCACTCCCACCAGGTCACATGGCCGGCAAGCCACTCCCACAAAGGAGGCCACACCCACAGAGTAGGTTCGAAAATTTTTTGAAACCCACCACTGTTATGAACAAACATCGACTGTCCATCAACTTCTGCAGCTTTTGTCAAAATGAGGGAAACAGCATCGCTCTGTCATATTGCCAGCTCTGCCTCTTTGGGTCATGCACCACAAAAGGAATGGTTTTTTGCATCACAATGAGGACCTTGACCCATTGACATCCCAATCCCACCCCAGAGAACCCTGCAAACTAATGGCCTTAACTCTAGATTAGTGTTTCTTAACCTCAGCACAACCTTAAAAATGTTGGATTTCAAGTTCCAAAATTCCTCACCCAGCACACGGAAGGGAATTTCTGAAGTTGGGTACTACAATGCAAGATACGTCCATAAACCTAATATTCTGCTATCTGGGGTGGACTCAATTAACTAGTGAGAATAATTAACTAGTGGAATGGCCAGAGGTGGTATTCAGAAGGTTCTGACCAGTTCTGGAGAACCGGTAGTGGAAATTCTGAGTAGTTCGGAGAACCAGAAATACCACCTCTGACTGGCCCCACCCCCATCTATTCTCTGCCTCCCGAGGCCCAGCTGATCAGAAGGAAATGGAGATTTTGCAGTAACCTTCCCCTAGAGTGGGATGGGAATGGAGATTCTACAGTATCCTTCCCCTGCCACGCCCACCAAGCCACATCCACCAAGCCACACTCACAGAACCGGTAGTAAAAAAATTTGAATCCCACCACTGAGAACGGCTTACCTCCAGAAATTGTGGGTGCTCCATCACTAGAGGTTTTTAATGAGAGATTCGATGGCCATTTGTCTGAAATGGTGTAGGGTCTCCTGCTTGAGCAGGGGGTTGGACTAGAAGACCTCCAAGGTCCCTTCCAACTCTGTTATTCTGTTCTGTTATCTTATGGGTGATCCTAAATGACTTGACAGTACACGACACAATTTGTTCCAAACATCCCCCCCAAAATAATAGAGAGTGCACAGGAGTTATATACCTCACAAATCTATCTCTTCTGATAAATAGTGGAGATGTCTAAGTTAGTCAGTGACAGGAGGAGGAGGAGAAATATTTGTTTTGAAGAACCTGAGCAATTTTATATAAATCAATAGAAAGCCTAGGATGAACTAATGAAATCTTATTTGTATGAATGGATATGTGTATTTTACAATAAATGTAAAAATGTGCTTAATTGGCGTGTTTTGCTTATCAGCGTGTAAAATTGGTGTGCAATTTATCACTGGGGATATGATTTTAATATTCCAATTGCATTCAAACACAAGATAATGTAGCCAAGACTCTCATACTTTGACTTCTTCCCTTTGAACTGGAAAGAAGTCAAGATTTCAATGCATCATTGATTGTTATCAATTACAGGTCAACATGATTAAATTACTACTTCGGTTGCTTTCTGTTAAAACCCTCCCCGTCCTTACCCTGGGAATCGGTCCCATTCAATTTAGAAGTGTTGGCTTTCAGCAAGAGATGTCATTTGGTTGGCTGAGAATTGCTTTAGAAATTTGATGCGACTCCCTAAGTCAGGGGTCTCCAGTCTTGGCAACTTTAAGACTTGTGGACTTCAATTCCCAGAGTTCCTCAGCCAGATGGCTGAGGAACTCTGGGAATTGAAGTCCACAAGTCTTAAAGTTGCCAAGGCTGGAGACTCCTGTCCTAAGTCATCTTGAAAGAAAGTTATATGTGCCAGATTCTTTCTTCCATGGGGTATTTTTGCTTCTTTGTCTATTTCAGACAATACTCACATTTTCACTTTTTGAGGGGTGTGTGTGTGTGTTGAGTCAGTTTTTGACTTCTGGCGACTGCTTGGATCAGTCCCTGAGGTTTTCTTGGCATGGTTTTCAGATGTGGTTTGCCTCCCAGGCAGTGGTGGGATTCAAATAATTTAACAACCGGTTCTCTGCCCTAATGACCATCTGTGTAGGTGGGGCTCGGTGGTCATGTGACTGGGTGGGCTTGGCCAACTCAAGGTCACTCAGGTCAATGGGCGCTTCGCCTTAGCTGGTACAATGTAATCAGGGTTAACCGGAGAGGCCATTTCTGTAAGCAGGTCAATAAAGATTAGTCTAGAAACAACACCAGAATGTTTCCTTCCTGCCTTCCTTACAGGATTAGCCCTGTAAAGTGGAAAAAGACAAAATGAGATTTCTTCCAACAACCGGTTCTCTGAACTGCTTAGAAAGTTACCAACCGGTTCTCCCGAATAGGTGCGAACTGGCTGAATCCCACCACTGCTCCCAGGGCTGAGGGAAACTGACTTGCTAAGTTGTCACCCAGGGCCTCATATGGGACTAGAATTCCCAGACTCCTCATGTCTTAATCTGGGACCACGATATCAAACTAGCTCATCAGCTCCTAATGGCTCTGAAATACATCCTTAAACTTAAAAAAGTAAATTATTAAATCCCCAACCTGTAACATAACCAGTTCCCAATTCAGTCTCACATGGTGTGATTTCAACATTCCCCGCTAAGTCAGGAGGAGTTGCACAGCTATGTCCTCAGCAAGATTTGGGCAAGGGATTAATGCAGAGCTTTTATTTTGGAGGGATGCCATGCTAATAGAGATCTGGCTCAACCAAAGGTATTCACTTGAATAGGTTGCTTAAGATGCTGTTGGCACTTGGGTCTATATAGCTTTCATGTGAAACTTTACAAAGCTTAAAAGGAATGCGTATTGTACCTTGGCCCATTATGATCAGAGAAACCTATAACCTCTAAATCTCTTTTATCTTTTCCTTTCATGATGATTTAACCAAGGAAAACTCTTTGGATCAAATTTCTTGGCAGGTGAAAATATTTATTTTGGATCCTAGGATAAGTACATAGAAAAGGCTGGAGTCAATATTAAAGATTTTCACCTGAAATGTTTAAAGCATTATTAAACCTGTATGTTAATTAACCACGTCAACTTTCTAATGTCACACCACAATAAGTAAGAGCAAAAGCTTTGTTTGCACACTGAACCTTTATATCTCTTTTATTACTTTAGCTGATGACTAAAATGTGCTCTTTCCAAACTTGGAATCCCAAATTGGGACTTGAAATGTAGCTAAATCATTTCTAGCATTAAGGGTTATTAGTCAGATTATTTCTATAATTGCTAATTCTAAATCTACTTCTGTATTAAATAGATGTGAATTACTGTGGTTTAAGCAATATAGATATTTTTCTAACAGTGCCTGTCTAGTGGGGAATATTTACTGAATTCTTGATTTTCTTTTATACCTAAAGAAATTCCTGGAGGTGGGGGAGGGTAATTTTTCTCAGAGCTGATGCTATATTTTATTTTGATATTTATTTTGGCAGTCATTGCAGCTTGCTTTGGATGCCATACATGTGTCCAGATTCTCACAGTAATAAGAGGCTACAGACTAACTTTAATATGGCCAGCAACTTGCAACAAATATATTCATAGCATTCTTTTGTATATAAATTACTAGTACCAACAATCAATCAATCATTCATTCATTCATTCATTCATTCATTCATTCATTCATTTTTATTGGCTGCCCATCTCACCACAGGGTAACCGCATTCCCCAAATCAGATTCATTCAATTTCTATAAATGATAGCAGTTTAAACAAAAATATATTGAAATAATGTTTGGGGAATTGACTAATGGGGATTATTAAATACTTGGCAAATCCCACAAAGAGAATTAGCCTTATAAAAAGTTCATTTGACACAGACTTGAAGGCAAAGACTTGAAAGATTATTAACGATATTTGGGAATTTTACCTATAATGACAAAGCACCATATGAATAACGAAGAAGTGTTTCAGGCAACAGAGGTGTCTCAGTAAAACTTGCCTGTTTTGCATTAGAACGGCAAAAAAAAACAAAAAACCCGATCACAGCAACAGGAACCTTGGGTATTATCAGATCATATGGTATTAACTATCACTATAATTTCTTTTCCTTTTGTTAACTCCTGGGAGAGAAAACCCTTTAGCATATTTTGGAGAAGTTACAATCCTCCAGAAAAAGGCACTGTAAGGATTATGCAAACCAAAACTCTTCTGGCTAGAAAATAAATCTGCAAATTAAATAGGCTAATTGTTAACTACTGAAAATATCAAATTGAGATCTAATCCGTGTATTCATCATCTTCATTATTTAGTCCTGATTTTTCATTTCAGAATTGCTGGGGAGAAGGCAAAGTATAAATCCCTTTCACAGTAATGTCATCTTTTTGCATTAATCATCTCAGTCAATCCTGCAGCTGTAAAAGCTTTGGGCAATATTTGGTTGGTAATAGATGTCAGTCACTTATGAATGAGAAGACAGGATGTGCTATTTCATGAACCATGCTAAATAAACCGTTACTTGGTTCATTTGAGGCATGGTGGGTTATGAACTATAGATTACAACTCAGCATGCTGTCTTAAACCGGGTTATTATGACTAATCAACAAATCTCAGCTTAACCAAAAATATGTTAGCATGATACACGAATTCAGTCAACAAGAAATAGAAAAAGGAGAACAGGAGTGTGTGTGTGTGTGTGTGTGTGTAGTGGGGGAATTAGGCGATCCACTCATAGCTAGAATTTCCAATAGTATGATAGGTAGGATGAGTAGCTAGAAGAAAATAAAGACCATCTCTGAAATACAGAGGAAGGATGTCCCAAAGAACACTTCCTTATTTTTCCCTTATTTTCCCCCGAATTAATGCTGTTGTTAGTTGCGAAGTCATGTCTGACCCATCGTGACCCCATGGACAACATTCCTCCAGGCCTTCCTGTGTTCTGCAATCCTCTGGAGTCCATTTAAGCTCACACCTATTGCTTCAGTGACTCTATCCAGCCACCTCATTCTCTGCCGTCACCTTCTTCTTTTGCCCTCAATCGTTCCCAGCATTGGGCTCTTCTCCAGGGAGTCCTTCCTTCCTTCCTTCCTTCCTTCCTTCCTTCCTTCCTTCCTTCCTTCCTTCCTTCCTTCCTTCCTTCCTCATTTGGTGGCCAAAGTATTTGAGTTTCATCATCAGGATCTGGCCTTCTAAATAGCAGTCAAGGTTGATCTCCTCTAGGACTGACTGGTTTGATCGCCTTGCAGTCCAAGTGACTCGCAGGAGTCTTTTCCAGCACCATAGTTCAAAGGCCTCAAATTTTTTTGGTGCTCAGCCTTCCTTATGGTCCAACTTTCACAGCTATACATTGCAACTGGGAAAACCACAGCCTTGACTATACGCACTTTTGTTGGCAGGGTGATGTCTCTGCTTTTTAGTATGCTGTTTAGATTTTCCGTAGCTTTCCTCCCCAAGAGCAAGCGTCTTTTAACTTCTTGGCTGCAGCCCCCATTGCGGTGATCTTGGACTCCAGGTTTCCAAGTTAAGACACTATATAAACTGCTATACATTCCACATTGTGCAGTACACCAATCTTTTTTATGGTTCACACTGATTATTGATTGATTGTGTGCTGTCAAATCATCTTCAGCTCCTAACAAATCACTTACATCTCATATTCATTCATCGTTTATCACAGTTTATTATTTAGCATAGATCTACATGCTCATTTACAAATCGGAACACATTTCCTTGTTTTTTTTAAAAAAATATATCTTGTCTGAAATATCCACAGTGATCTTGTTGTGCCCCACAACAACCGTTGCATCCAGGAGGTTGGGTTGAAAGAAAATAACCAGCCAAAGTCACCCACAATGTGTTTTGGGGGGCTAAAAATAAATTTGGAGCTGGGTCCAGATCCAATACTTTGCCCATTATACTACACAGGGTTTAAATGTTGCAATTCTTAACTGGACAAGTGAAAGTAATACATGCTTATTTTGATTGTGCCTTCCAAAAGAGGAGAGAATCTTCAACTATACTCTTAAAATACCTTGCAAGAAAACAGCCCTTTTCCTACCCTATTCTGTAGTTCCCCCAAACCTCGGAAGATGCCAGGCTGAAGAAAAGATATCCTCCATATTTTAATATAAATTGTAAGTTAACAATCATGTTGGTTCACGGAGCTCTTCCAAGGCAAAGAAAAGCTAAGGGAAAGCAAAGTGACCCCATGACCCCAATAAGAGATTCATTTAAAATCCAGAGTAAACAGCCTCCTTGAAGCATCTTTATCACATGCGCTCAGATGCAAAGTTCATGACAAGTTAGACATTCTGATAGCCAAAGTAAGAGGCAAGCTACCCGCTTTATAATATTCCATATAGCACAGAAAATTACTTTGACTCTGGTGCCGTCTGTATTATTTGGAAAATATGTTCACGATAATATTATATTTCCATGCTAGTAAATCAGTGGGGGAGTCCTTGGCAGTAGCAATATTTAGACATTGGGAAAATAATAGGATTTACAGATAGTCACCAATTTATTTTCTATTGCCACTGTATGTCTATTTCGTTACCGTCTTTGTTCTCTTTAGAGCTTCTTTGTGGATATTTCTGGGACCATTTTCTTTCTTAAGTGTTTAGAGACAACCAACCATTAGAACACAAAGAGGCCTGTTTTCCCCGCTCTCCCCCTCTCTCTTGTATCCCTTTACCAACACTACGCCTGCAAGAGAGCAAGCATTACACCACTTTCCAAAGCAAATGGCATCCTTTCTCCCACTTTCTATTGTGCCGAATAATCACAGAAGACTATTTTAAGAAAATGGATCAAAAGTGAGGCATACCATTCATCACGCTCAGACATGAGTGATGTGTCGGGAATAGCAGGTGGTCGGTAGCACCTGAGAGACGTTGTATAGACTCGGAAACTAAGCAATGGATTTCACAAAATTGAGCCCAGTCATTATATGAATGTGAATCTGTTAGAGAAAACCAGAGTTGTAGACTGAGACTTTGGATTGGGGGGGGGGGGGAATGGAAAAAAAAAAACCCTGAAAAGAAGGCAAAGATAGACCACATGCTGCAGGTGTCTTCATTTGACAGGTGGTAAGATAAGATGAAATCCAAGTCCCTTTCAAGCCGGTAGCAAGGCTCTCTTGCGATATGTATTGACCAATGTTATTGACAGTCTGCTTCGTCTCACAATGAAGCTCGCTAAAACAATCTCACCTCTAGAATGTATTTCTACAGTCCAAAACACAGAATATCCACTCAAATGCTTTGATACGAGTTGACAATTCAGTCCATACCTCTGTGATGCTTTCAGGAACACTGTCAAATGGGGGGGGAAAAAATCCTTTTTAAGCCAGTGGTGGGATTCAAATAATTTAACAACTGGTTCTCTGCCCTAATGATTTCTTCTAACAACCAGTTCACCAAATTGCTCAGAAAGTTAAGAACCGGTTCTCCCAAAGTGGTGTGAACTGGCTGAATCCCACTACTGTTTTTAAACCCACGTTCTTGGCCTTTGTTCTGAGCGCTTGCTGTAAAATACCCCAGTTATAGTGAATTCTGGCCACAAAGTCCCCACAAAGAATGGAGTCATTTGTTGGAAAGCAGCACATTCTGGAAGCTTTTTTTTTTAAAGACAGAGCCCGACGTTACAGTACAATCAGTTTCTGTTCCAGTTTACTATCAGATTGCAGTGTCAATTATTTGCAAAGGCTTTTCCAATGATCTGGCCTAGTCACTGGGACACACGAGTGAGTCCAGAAAAAAACACTTGTTCCTGCTACTCAACTTAGCAACTTCTATCGCGAAGCGAAGTGAACTATTCCCCCAAATTTGGGACATTCAGCAGCCATAGTATGAGATTCTGTCTACTGGGTGTGTCTTTGCCACAGCACACCTTAGCCCTTAAGCTACGTTAGGAGAGACAAACAAAGTTTGCTTGTTTTGGTTTTCTGCTTGTTTCCCTCTATAGCAGGGGTGTCAAACTAGATTTCATTGAGGGCCACATCAGGGTTGTGTTTGACCTCTGGGGGCCAGGGTGGGTGTGGCCAGGGAGGGCGTGGCCAGCTTGACGTCACTCAGGTCGGCGCCTGTGGTGGCCCAAGCACTCTGCCAGCGAAAACAGGCTCCCAAGCTCCATTTGCAGCTGCCACGGCCTCCTGCAACCTTCTGCCAATGAAAATGGAGCTTGGCCCTCCCGAGCTCTGTTTTCACTGGCAGAGGGTTGCAGGAGGCCGTGGCAGCTGAAAATGGAGCTCGGGAGCCCGTTTTCACTGGCAGAAGCATCGCGGGCCGATCCTTCGTTGTTTCCAGGATCTAAGTACCCCATGGGCCGCATCCGGCCCCTGGGCCTTGAGTTTGATACCCCTGCTCTATAGGTTTATTTGGATGAATGGGGCCCTTAAGTCTCCTTGATACCACACTGTCCCTCAAAACGATTGATAGGTTGATTTATATGCTGCCAATCTCACCTTCAAGCAACTCAGAGTCCCTGTCAGTTTCTTATCACCTGCACAGCATTTGCTATCTTTACATTTGCAAAAAAGCCTTCTTCCGAAAACCACATTGAGTTTCAATTCTTTCAGATTCTCATTCAGTTACTCTACAAAGACCTCAAGGGTTTTCCCAGGTTTCTCTGACCTGGGCTGAAAACCAAACCCTCTTGTAGATCATTTCTTCTTGGTCACAGACCATTCATCAGGTTTTTCTAGGACAAGCAGATAATTAACCTTATCTACAGCGGCAGCAAAGCTGAAAGATTTAAAAATGTGCTGTAGCCCGATGCCATAAAAGGGGACAGGGACATCCACCTCCCCCCCCCAAACATCCATCGTCCTCTTGCCACACAGTTTCCTAGCAGGCCTGCAATTAGGAGTTCCAGCCAGCAGGCGTAAGGGCATGGAGGAGGGCATGGAGGAGGATTACGTCATAAAAGATTCCCTTAAGTCAAGCTGCACCTTGAACGAATTGAAGAGAATATTTGCATTGCTTGAAATACTGCTTGGAGTCATGCATATAGTTTCCTTGACAATCATTTAGAAATGGTTTGCCTTTGCCTTCTTCCAGAATCATTTTTTTTAAAAGAAAAACTTTCCAGTGTAGCTTATGGTCTCTAGATTTCCTGGTGGTCTCCCATCCAATTACTACATCTGACCCTGCTTTTGTTTTAGCAATATGAATGAAGATCATGTAGCAACTGTCAGCAGTAATGGTATGTGGGAAAGAGCTTGGGAAATAGGGCAAAGAGATGCTTCCTAGAGATTTTAGATTTAGATTTTACTTTATTTGTATGCCGCCCTTTTCCCTGAGGGGACTCAGGGCAGCTCACAATTCAAGGGAGGGGAAAAACAGACAAGTTACAAACATGAAAACCATACACCGTTAAAAAACACAACAGTCATACCATTCGAGTGGGGTTGCAAGTCTTTAGCCCCAGGCCTGTTGGAGAACAGTCGGATAAGAGACAGCACAGGACCCAGATTGTTGAGGCAATATGCTGACTCTGTAAACCACTTAGAGAAGGCTGTAAAGCACTGTAAAGCGGTATATAAGTCTAATGCTATTGCTATAGCCTGCAGCTACATTAGTGGCTGGAGCCAGAGATTCAGAAGGGACCATTTCCTTAAAGTTAGGAATCTCCAAGGTTGTGAAATGGCACGTTAATAGCATTACAGAAACTGCTTGCAGTCTTTAGTCTGCTTCTCCTAAAATCTTCTCTCCCCATTATGGGTAGTCCTCAACTTATAACCATTCGTTTAGTGACAGTTCAAAGTTACAATGGCACTGAAAAGGTGACTTATAACAGTTTTTCACATTTGTGACGGTTGCAGCATCCCGAGGGCCCCGCGATCACCTTTCGCAACCTTCCAACAAGCAAAGTCAATGGAGACGCCAGATTCATTTAACAATGACTATGTGACTAATTGACAGTTGTAATCATTCACTTAACAACGGTGACAAGAAAGGTAGTAAAACAGGGGAAAACTCATTTAACTGTCTTGTTTAGCCATAGAAGTGTTGGGCTCAATTGTGGTGGTAAAACCAAGATTGTCAACTCTTGAAACACTCTAGATGAAGCCATATTTTCCTTGCTTCATTTCTTAGTTGCCATACTTATGGGTGGGGGCGGGGCCCCCACTTATGGAATGTAGGATGTTTTTCCTCCAGTATGCCAGACATAACAATGATAATTGTTCCAA